>NC_057801.1:705180316-705181990 GCF_018294505.1 Triticum aestivum
GGTTGCAAGAAAAAACACGCATGTACCGCCAAGTGGACTGATACAGAGCCATGTTAGATGACACAACACCTCCGTACCGTGCGGTCCAAAAATATATGAACGGTTTAAGGGTACCAATGGTTGGCTGGGTACATTTTTTTTAGCGGTGATACGGGATGCTGAAGGAAAGTTTCAGCTACACAATTTAAATTCATTCCCTATGTAGCTGATGTGATTAACGCGGAGACAATGACAATGCGTGATGAACTGGCGTTTGCTAACTCCTTAGATATGCCTCGGGTAGAAGGGGAATCGGACTCTGACTATCATTGATGAGTGTATGGGACACACAACAGGGTGGAATACAAATTCAATAATTTTCGCAGAATGTATGAATATTTCTTCTTCAATTAGAAATGTTGAATTTAGACATTGCTATCGTTCATGTAATGAAGCGACGTACGTGCTAGCTAACTACTCTTGTATTATAAGATTACTTGTAATACAAGATTACTTGTAGTTAGAAGGGCCAGCCTCCCGACTGTCTTGCCTTCAAACTGGTGGATGATATAATTCCTATTTAAATTAATAAAGTTTGTTATGATGGCCTTTTTCTTAAAAAAGTGCACTTCTCTCCGTTCTATAATGTAAAAAGTTTTTTAAACTATGTTAGCTTGCAGAAACGCCTTACATTATGGCATGAAGAAAGTAGTACATATCTATGGTAGGTGCTACCGAGAGTAGATTTCTTGCTCCCCAGCTCTGTTTTTGAAAATCCAAAAATCATACTTTAAAATTTCAAAGGAATCTGAAATATACACCTGAAAAATGAGATGTAAACTATATTTCTTTAAAGTTTTAGGATTAAGTACATTGTGGTGTGAGCTGTATAAAAGAAAATCATAGACTTTTACAGCAAATAGTACCTGTGCTAGAAAGATATGATTTTTTTAAGCTTGAACCACAAAGTATTTCTTCATGAAAATTTAAGGGGCGTGGCACATATCCCTACGTTCTTGTGTACGGCGGAGCAGGTAGCAGCGGTACGGCCACACAGACCGGAGGGTGAGGGCGGCGGGAGGAGGAGCGGCGCCGGTTGCACTATACGGAGCAGCGGGCCTACCGGTGCTAGGATTGGATTTTTTTTTTGAGAGAGAGAGGCTAGAATTGGAAATGAATGATCGAGAAATGAGAAGAGGGGAAGCAATTAATTAACGAGCGCTCCTTCGGGAGCCTCGCAACGATCAGCGCCACTTGGCGCGCTCACAGCCATTCGCCACGTGTCGCGCTCTGGGCACTCCCATCCGATTTTGTTTTTTATTTTTACGCACGGGTTTTCGGCTTTTTATAAGGTTTTTTTTTTGTTTTTTTGACGTTTTGGTTTTCTACCGGTCTTCCCTAGCTTTTCGACCAAAAAAATGTTTCGAAAAAAAAATTATTTTGTGCAAAAAATGCCTTTTTTTCGTGAGAGGCACGGTTTTGCTTCCGCCAGACGCACGATTGTGCTTTCGCGAGAGGCACGGGCGTGCCTCTTTCAGAAAGGAAAAAAAACACGTTTTCTGTTTTTTTCTTCTTTCGCGAGAGGCACGGTTTTGCTTTCGCCAGAGGCACGGTTGTGCTTTCGCGAGAGGCACGGGCGTGCCTCTTTCGGAAAGAAAAAAACGTGTTTTTTGTTTTTTTTTCTTTCGCGAGAGG
>NC_057801.1:705182198-705202956 GCF_018294505.1 Triticum aestivum
AAAGGGAAAAAACACGTTTTTTGTTTTTTTTTCTTTCGCGAGAGGCACGGTTTTGCTTCCGCCAGAGGTACGGTTGTGCTTTCGCGAGAGGCACGGGCATGCCTCTTTTGGAAAAGGAAAAAAAACGTGTTTTTTTTTCTTTCGCGAGAGGCACGATTTTGCTTCCGCCAGAGGCACGGTTGTACTTTCGTCAAAGGCACGGGCGTGCCTCTTTCGGAAAGGGAAAAAAACCCGTGTTTCTGGTTCGGTTTTTTCTTCCGGTTTTTTCGTGAAAAAAAGTTCATCAAAATCTATCAACATGGGATCTAGTTTTGAAGATCTCGACGCGAGGAATGCAATGGCGAAAGCGGTTCGAGATTTGGACGCACGGTTTAAGAGATAAAACATTTTGAATAAACGGATCTAAGAAAAAGGGAAAACTCTGCGATTGCGACAGGTGGCGCACATGCAACGCGCCACTTGTCGCAATCTGGAAAAGTTGGAGTGATCTCCGCAAAGAGTATTCCTTAATTAGTGATTTTGGAGAAGAGGAACGAAATATACTTCGATTTCGATTTGTAGCGGGACGAGTAGTAAAATAACTGGGCCTTTAAATTCTGGTACGGAGCGGCCCAATCCATCAACTCTTTCTTCTCCCTAAAAAGAAAAAAAAACTCGTGCCCACCCTTCGACCCAGAAAGAAACGCAGCGCCGCCGCCGGCATCAACCGCTCGCGTTGCTGCCTGCTCGAACCTGGAGGAGGAACAATAGGTAAGGAGGAGGGGTGCTTGCTCCGCCGTCGGGGACACGGGGCGACCGCCCGAGCTCGCCCCAGTGCTAGATCCGCCACTGCCGCCATGAAACTGACCTGCGTGGCCACCCCCGGGAGCGGCGGCGGCTACCACTCGCCAGCGAGCCACTTACTGGAGGTGGAGGGCGTCCGCCTCCTCCTCGACTGCCCCGTCGACCTCTCGTCCCTCGCAGCATTCGCCACGGTGCCACTCGGCCCGGACTCTGGTGACGCGGGAGACCTCATCCGCGCGGTGCCCCACTACTGGTCTCCGGCGGCGGCGGCCGCCGCCAAAGCAGGTGGCGTGGATGCCGTGCTCGTGTCTTCTGCCACGGGGATGCTTGGGCTTCCCTTCCTCACGCGGCTCCCAAGCTTCGCAAACACCAAGGTGACTCCCATCCCTGCCACTCTTTGGTGCATAGCACCCTAAATTTCAAACTCTACTTGTTTAGGCTGGAACTTGTGTTGAGAATTTGAAACTGTAGTTAACATGTTAGTGTATGATTTTTCCCTATTCAGATTATCTGAAAGAACAAGCTTGCTGAATGTGAAATCCAATAGTCTGAAGGACAGATGAGTTAGCTAATTGTCTTTTCTTTAGTTTGCGTATAATTAACTTCTGTAGGTTAGCACTGAGGTGTACAAAAATGGGGGGAAACAGGGGCAGAACAATTGGAGTTGATGTTCTATTTTAAGAAAATGATGAAGAAAAGTCCGCTCCTGTATGAATCCCAAGGCATGCTCACTGGCTTTTTGTTCTCGATTGCAGACAATTAACATCCTTAGGTCCCTTTACTACAAAGTGGAACTTAGGGACTGAAACGTCTGGGCATGTTTTTTTTCTTAAAGGTCGTATACAATTACCAAGGGATCGAAATATATTATATTGGCTGTAAAATCTTCTGTTAAACGAAACTTCACCTCCATAGGTAGGTGCTAGTGCATACAATGAAATATATAGCGCGATTGTTGACTGTATGAAACTTTGAATAGGTTTATGTTACAGAGTTAGCTGCAAGGATTGGAAAGCTAATGATGGGGGAGCTCGTGGAGATGCACTCTGAGTTTGTAAGGTACTATGGGCCAGATCTGGATGGGTCACCCAAGTGGATGCAAGGGGAGAAACTCCATAAACTCCTGTCGTCATTGCAGAATATAGTGATTGAAGACGAGGGAATGGATTTAGCTCCTTTGATGCCTCTCTACAGGTACACATTATTTAATAGGCCATTTACTTGCCGAATTGCATGTGTTACCCATTTACTATAGAGAAATTTACATCTGAAAGCTTACAAATATACCAGTTTCCCATATTTATCCTTGGCCTTTAGAAATTGTTTCTGCTGGTTAATTTAAATTTGATAATCTTAAGGGGTGTGCTAGGAGCAAACAGTATCCAACCAAATCCATAAATTGGCAACAGCCAAATTCTAATATTTTACTAGTCAAGTAGCAAATTACGAAGTTTAATAGATACCAAATTTTCATTCATGAATATGGTAAGTTTGTAATCTATGGTAGTTTTTTTAACCTTGAGTTACTTGAAATATATACTTGAGTCTGTAATTTCATGTACACATCTGATACGGCACATGTTTACATCCCTAGTAACCTAGCTTGGTGTTAGGCCAGTGTTGTTGGTGACAACTGAAAATGCCATTTGAGTAAAAGAAGATCTAAATGTTTCCATATGCTTAGTATCTCAGTTACATGCAAATAGAGCTGACTAGATTTTAGTCTTGCAAGGAAATATCTGAGATTGGACCATATGGTTGCCATTCAATTTTATGACTGCATAGGAGATTCACTACTTAATAATGATATCAACGCTGCTCTGTCATCCTGCTTTCTTTTCTTAATTGGATTACACCTATTGCAGTGCCCCAAACTTAGAAGAATGCATGCGAAAAACCCAGACTGTTAAATATGGAGAGGAGGTTTGCTTCAATGGCATGTTGATGCTGAAAGCCTCTAGCTCTGGCCTGGAGCTTGGCAATTGTGTCTGGTCAATAAAGGGTCCAAGAGCAAGTATTACCTACTTGCCAAGCACCGTGTTTGTGTCAGCCCATGCCTTAGATTGCGACTATAACTCTCTGAAGGAAAATGACATCATTTTGTTTTCAGATTTCTTGTCCTTGAATGTCATGGATGAGAATAATGAGAATCTGGGTGAGAATGCAATGGTTTGTGATGACTCACTGTCGAGGTATGCTAGTGTGTCGCAGTTCAGTTTTGTATGACTTGCTTATGTGTTAAAAATAACCTTCTGCATTTCTTTTTGCATGGAATGTTACTTAAAATCTTCAAGGGCTGATGGTGTTGATGAGGATGAATATGCCCAATGCCTGTCTAAGAATGATGATATTGCAGAGGAGATAGAGAGAATCAGTTTCATATGCTCATGTATATCAGATGCAATCAAATCTGGAGGTTCTGTTTTAATACCAATAGGACGACTTGGGGTTATTCTTTTAATTTTGGAACACATATCAGAAACGTTACTTTCTTCCAACATGAAGGTAATTGTAGTAGTTCTTGACCCCTTGTTATTGTATAGTGGATTCTTGTTAATATTAATGTTAAAATATATTTTCATTGTGCTTTGTGTAAGTCAGGCTTTGTAGTAATGTTGTTAATAATACCAGCATATTTTTACTTAGGATATGCATGGTTTTGCTAATGGTGAAATGTGAAGTTGACAATGCCTGACTTGCAGTCAACAGGCTGCAAGATGATTAGCTTTAAAGAGTGTTTTAGAGATGCATGTGGTACAAAGGGTGTTTTAGTTCTACACTGTAGTCATTTAAAGTATCAAGCTCCTTTAGTTCTATTATATGAAATATTATGCCCATTCCAAATCACTATATTTTCTCTGCATTACTCATTTGTCTTCTCACATGTTTTGCACCTGTTGTTTTGGGCTGTCATTTTCCCCCTGTTTTGAGCCAGGTACCCATATTTATGATTTCTGGTGCAGCAGAAAAAATAATATCCTTTACGAATGCCGTGCCAGAATGGCTATGCAAGCCACGCCAAGAAAAGGTCATTCCCTTCTCACTATGGTTGTTTTGACATATGAACTTATCATGGTCTTACTGCGACACTATTTATCCTGCAGCTATTCTCAAGGGAGGAGGAGGCATTATTTGGCCATGTGGAGCTTCTGAAGGAAGGCAGACTGTTTCTGTTTCCTCATCTATACTCAAAGGGCCTTCTGTAAGAAGTTTATCAAAATTTTGTTGCTAGTTATTACTTTTTACGACAATACATGATAGGTAACCTTAAGATTGTTTAGTTCAGGATCACTAACTTTGATCTCTTTTACTCTCCTTATAGAAAGCTCGGTACTGGTTGTTTCTTATTTTTGGTTTTTGTTGTCTGTTAATTTATGGAGGTCCAGCAATATCTGGTTGCTACCCTTAGCATAATTTATACTATGACTTGTCCTGCTTTTATTCATGTGAGCTCACTTGAACAGTTGGATTTCAGTTACTTTTTTAATGTTGTTTCTTGCATTTTCTGCTGTGTAATAACGCTAGAATCCTGCCAGGGCAGCATGGAAGGAGCCCTGCATTGTATTTTGTCCAGACTGGAGCCTTAGGCACAGCACAGCTGTCCATTTGCTTCGTCGGTGGCATGCTGATAAACGGAATCTTCTTGTTTTGGAGGTAAACAGGTTTTCAATCTTTTCACCGAACGTGGCATAATCTTAACTGCTATCGGTGATGCTAAATACGTAATTATTTTACGTGCAGCAAGGAGTTGATGCTGAGTTCATTCTTAAGCCTTTCATGCCTGTGGCAATCCAAGTTCTTGAATGTTCTTTCCTCTCTGGAATAAAGTATGCTGAAAGTTCAAAAGCTTATGTTTCACCACTTTATATAATAACAAAGCAGAATATGTAGACTAAAGGCTCGAGTTTCTTCTTGACAGGGTGCGAAAAGTCAATCCATTGCTCTCAGTTCTCAAACCGAAGCTCGTTCTGGTATGCCATTACTTATTTTCCCACATCCTTCTGGTGGAGCTGATTTTCTTGAAGCGAGCGATCATTTCCTCATGCTCTATTCTATACCCTGCAGTTTCCTGAAGATTTGAAGTCGCGGTGTCCAGCAAAGGAGGACACTCCATGGTCATATCTGTACTACTCCAAGGGCAAAACCATGGAGATCCCAAACATACGGGAAGACTTCGAAGTGGGGCTTCCAACCGATTTCGCCTTTGGGTTGCAGCCTAGGCAGTTGGACAAGGCCATCGCCATCGCGAGGCTGAGAGCAAAGCTCCATCTCAGCAACGGGCAGTACGTGCTGGTAGCAGCTCCGAAGGATCAGTCCAATCAGTCGATGCGGCAGCTGCTACACTGGGGAGCTGTCGATGCAGGCCGTCTGTTGGCAGCCTTGCAAGAGAAGGGGATCGCGTGTGCTTTCCCTGCAGACGACGATGATGGCTCGGCGGGCTGCGTGCGCTCGATTTTGATCACCAGTCCGGGAGAAGCTCTGGTGAAGATGGCGCCTGAAAGGACCGTGATCTACTGCGACGACGAGAGCACAACCAGGCAGATCTATGATGCTCTCAGCAGCGTTTGTAATGGGATCTAGTTACATGCTACTGACGGTTAATGGTAGGGGTTCATGGGGACGTACTCTGAAGGGAAAGAGAATCAGATGATGAATGTGGAATTGCGCAACTGGAAGGTTGGAGTTGGTGGTTTTGTACATTTAGGACCCACATTGGTATCAAGAGAAGAGAAGCAGTTGCACATTTACCAGTTTGATCTCCGATGAAACCGAGAGGCCTCTGAACACGCGCACGCCTGGCCGACGACTGAGCATGCATGCATCAATGAAGTAGTGGATCTGCGGCGAGGAGGCTCCAGCGGGGGCGACCTGAGAACACATGAGTTGATAAGAGTCGCTCGTCAATCAAGCGGTTCGTATCCCATGTGTTCCCAGTTCGACCCCGCAGGAATTTCCTCGCGTATCCTGTCCTTGTTCACCGTCACGTCACTCCTACTACGCTGACGGAAATCTATGGCTGTATCTGTATATCCTCTTCTTCTTCAGGCTTATTATAACTATATAAGTTGTAGCGATCGATTCTACTTATAGCTTTTCATCGTGCCACCAAGGGATGTGACGGACGGAGATTGGTGTTGTACTACTGCACTGCATTTTCCTGGCAGGCACAAGTGAAGTACGGAAGGAGGGAGGGAGCGAGTACAGCTCGTTGTACTGCAGCCAGCCAGAGCCAGCGTTGCTCCCCCGGCACGGCAGTACAGATTGTACTGCAGTCTGCGGCCACCCGTTGTGATGCAGAACCTCCCACTTGTAGCTTTTTTTTTTTTGTTTTTGCGCCAGCTCTGATTTGGAGCTTATCCCATCCATTGTAAAATTACCACCCAACGTGTTAATATCATGTATGATGTGCCTTTCTGTCGGCACAAGGCGACACTGCACAACAAAGAGTAGAAGCATCAGCAATCGGAGGGAGCAAAGAAAGTGCATGTGCACGACTGTGGCACAATGCAATGAAAGGCCGTGCATCCTACCCATGTGTCGCCATGGTGAAGGGGAGTCAAAAAAGCTGCAAGCCATGATGCGCCGCGGCCGCTGTTTAATCAAGCCGAAGCTGAAAGAGCTGCGACGGGTTGGGGTGGCGTGCGGCGACGACGCAGACGATGCTGGGACCGGCCGGCTTTTTTGCTGGAACGGGCGACTGGAAGTGCTATAACCGTGGCAGCAAAATGCTCGAACCAACAGCCGCGACCTTCAGCAGGTTTTTTTGCGTCAACCAGTCATTGTTGTTGCTGGAAACATTAAGCATTTTTGCTGGAACCAGTGATTGCCATGGATACGAGTACATGTCTATTTTTTTTTTTTGCTGGGATTGCAATTTTTGGTGCGGTCGGCTAGAAAGTTTGCTTCAACCAGACATTATTTTTGCTGGAAGCATTAAGATTTTTTGCTACCACCTTGTTTTGTTTTGTTTTTGGCTGGAGTCAGCCTAAATTTTGCTACCACCGTCATTCAATTTTGCTGGAACTGGCATTTTTCCGTGCTTCGATCAAGTAACTGGATATTTTTGTTGCTTTCAATTTCTTGCTGGATGAGGCCAACTTGTTTGCTACAATCGGCTTTAAAAAAAGCTTCAACCATGTACTGCGGAAGCTGCAAACCACGTGCACCTGAGCTGCAAGCCGTCTACACCGGAGCTACAACCGGAGGCGTCGGTCGCCGGCAAGGCTGCAAGCACGAGCACTCGAAGTTGCAGCTGCCGGCGATGTATGCTGGATTGCACGATGTGTGCTTCATCGACGGGAGATTGGAACCTGTTGCGAGCTCCGGCGAGCGGCATCAATGGAAGAGGCGTTGCTGGCCATGAAGCACGACAGCGGTGATTTTTTTGCGACCTGCGCGATGAGGTGATGCGAACCCGGGATGCCGGAGGTCTGCGACGGCGACGAGGGGGGCTGGTGGTGTTGGAGCCGGAGACGCACGCCCGGTGGCACAACAGCTGGTGCGTGTGGGCCGCACTTCGTTCACGATCCACTTTTTCCGCGTAGGAAGAATTTGTGCGTGGAGACGATGACTTTGCGTGGTTATCTAACGGTCATCAGCGCATTAATCTAATGGTTTAAAAAGGACCGGCCCAAAGTTTCCGCCGGCGCACCGGCGCCCATCACTCGCCTTGTGCTAATTACTGACGTTTGTCACCATTGATTGATGGGCCCGCGTCTTTTACTGTCTCCATCTTCACTTTTGTCTTCTAATGGCTATAAGGCATCCATTCCCTTGTTTCTTAAACTTGCCTCATCTCATCCAGAAAAATGAGACCCGGCTAAACCTGAGCTTTCTCAGCGATTTGGGCTTTTCGGCCGCCCGATCGTTTGCCTGGTGCGCTGTCGTTTGTCCGATCTTGCCGCCGGATCGTCTGGGCCGTCTGATATTTACCACATCGTCTATAGCCGTCGGATATATTTCCCTATGAACGGTGTCCCGCCCGGCCGTGCCACCGCGCGTTATTAAGGTGCCCCGCCGGGGGTATTTTGGTCATTTCCCTCCTGCCTATAGAAGAGGCGCCCGCTCCTGTGGGAGAGACCTAGCTCGATTCCCTCTCTCGCTCGCTCCACCCGTTCCCCTCCTTTCCCTCTCTCGATCTCTTCTGCAGCCCTTGCTCCCTTCCTTTCCTTCCCTCGTGCCGCCGCTCTCCTCCCTCGTCGCTCTCTCCGACCTCATCCGCCACCGCTTTTATGAGCCTTCCTCCTCCCCACGAGATCCCTTCTGCTCGAGTCGCCGAGGAGCACCTTCCCTTCCCCGTCCCCAAAGGCCGCTCCCGCACTCAACCCTAACCCTAGACCGCGCGCCCGCCCACCCCTACTGCATCGCGGCTTGATCCCGCCGCGCTGATGGAGCCCAAGCAGCCGGTGGCCAACCTCGCCGCCGCTGCCGCCGAGCCGGAGGAGGACGAGGCGGCCGAGGAGACGGAGGCGGCCGAGGATGAGGGGGACGCACTGCTGGACCGCGCGCAAGCCCTCATCTCCCGCGTCGTCGAGCAGGAGGCCAACCCCAACCCGTACTTCATCCACTCACGCGGATTCATTGGCTGCGAGTCCGGGCGCGTCGGATCTGGTGGCCATGGACCTGCAGCTCCTCAAGGTTTGGACTTTCTGATTTTCAAATTACATCAAACCTATGTCTAGATTGTATATTACACTGCCCAGCGTTATTACGTTGTCGAGATGGTCACACTTTTAATGTTGAATTGACTTCAGATCTTCAAACAAAGGATTTGCAGCATATATAGATGCATTAATGCCAATCTTTATCACTCTGATACGTATCTACTCCTACCTACTTGAATCTTCTATTCCCAGTTAATTAGAAAATTTGTTATTTGTGGACATCTCCTAAATACACAAATTAATTTTTGTGTTAACGAGCAGTACGTTCTGTTTTCAATTGCGACCTGAAGGTCAGCAACGTAAAGCTTGAATGCATCTGAAGGCATGTTCCATCCTTGAATATATACTAATATAAAGGCAGGTTACAATTATGCGCAGGTAGAAAATTCATCATTTTAGTGTCCATCCGAAGAATCACATCGTAATAGGAATAGGGACTATGGATGACATGTCGATAGGAATCTGAGATGATAAAAAATAGCACTCATCCAACTGCTAACTGAATATGCTGGAAATTAGCTAATGCATCTCATGCAGTAGTGCCATTTGTCGACACACCATATGATATATGAATGAAACCATAAAAGTGTATATGAAACTGTATAATCTGGCACTTGGTTTCATGCCTCCAACAATGTGATGTCCTTTTTATGTGATCATGGCGTATAGATAATTAAATGATGATTCACTCACCCTTGATAATGTCTCCTTCTCTTGAGCTAAGCACATGATGTCAACATAACGGAACAACATGGAGCTGCAGACATGCACTAGGAGCACAGGTTGACTCGCAGATGCGTCTGCAATCTCCCAATCAAATGAGTAGCACCGTGCAGTCGTGGGCTTGCAGCAGGTTGGCGGGTGAATGGTCATAGCGGGAATTTAACGGGCATGTCGACTGCTGTGAGTATTCCATTCAAGTCGACAACTACAGTTGCAAGAGGTGTGTTGCTTACTTGGAGAAATTTTCAAGAAAATCATCAATTTATTTAGCATTAGTTAAATCAGTTTGTCGAGCTGAGCTTTTGATCTTGATGGTAGTGAGACATCTGATGGTAGAATTTTTTTGCTATTGAGATGGTTCTTCTGTTTTTTTTCCTGCACTCCTACAATTCTAATGCAACATTGCTTTTTAGTGCTAAAGTACTAGCTTACATCCTTTCTTTTCCCTTTTCCCCTTGAAAAGCCAGGTAAAAGTTCTGTTTAAACACTTATATATAGAAGACTAAGAAATTCTTTTTGTTCTTCTTGCTGTTGGCTGGTAGCTTTTAGTAGCAATTTGGATAATTCTGTGCATAATATTATGTTCGATTTTGGGGCATGAAAGGTCGGGGATTCTGTTGTGGGTGGATCATGGCCTCCAAAACAATGCACACTATACAGTAGCCTGAGCAAGTTGTGGTCGGTGCCTTCATATGGTTGTTAAATTACTGCTCTTTTTCTATACAGTAGCCTAAACAATGCACACTATATAGTAGTCTTATGTAACGCCCTGAATCCGATGTGCCAGGTGTCTTCCAGTTATTCGCCGTCGTTGCCATGTCATTCCTTGCGTGTTGTATTTTGCCACGTCATCATCTACATTTCATCTGCATGTTTGATACGTCCATTTTGCATCATGCTTTTATATCAATATTTATTGCATCATGGGATGTTATTACACATTATATCTCATTACTTATGGCTATTCTCTCTTATTTTACAAGGTTTATCATGAAGAGGGGGAATGCCGGCAGCTGGAATTCTGGCTGGAAAAGGAGCAATCGTTAGGTACCTATTCTGCACAGCTCCAAAAGTCCCGAAACTCCACGAAACAACCTTTTGGAATTATTAAGAATTTTTGAACGAAAGAAATAGGCCAGGGGCCCACACCCTGTCCAGGAGACAGGGGGGCGCCCCCCCTATAGGGCGCGCCCCCTATCTCCTGGGCCCCTGGTGGGCCTCCGGCGTCCATCTTCTGCTATGTCATCACTTTTACCCTGGAAAAAATCGTGGGCAAGCTTACGGGACAAAACTCTGCCGCCACGAGGCGGAACCTTGGCGGAATTAATCTAGGGCTCTGGCGGAGCTGTTCTGCCGGGGACACTTCCCTCCGGGAGGGGGAAATCATCACCAACGTCATCACCAACGATCCTCTCATCGGGAGGGGGTCAATCTCCATCAACATCTTCACCAGCACCATCTCCTCTCAAAACCCTAGTTCATCTCTTGTATCCAATCTTGTATCAAAACTACAAATTGGTACCTGTGGGTTGCTAGTAGTGTTGATTACTCCTTGTAGTTGATGCTAATTGGTTTACTTGGTGGAAGATCATATGTTCAGATCCTTTATGCATATTATTACTCCTCTGATTATGAACATGAATATGCTTTGTGACTAGTTACGTTTGTTCCTGAGGACATGGGTGAAGTCTAGCTATTAGTAGTCATGTGAATTTGGTATTCGTTTGATATTTTGATGAGATGTATGTTGTCTTTTCCTCTAGTGGTGTTATGTGAATGTTGACTACATGACACTTCACCATTATTTGGGCCTAGAGGAAGGCATGGGGAAGTAATAAGTAGATGATGGGTTGCTAGAGTGACAGAAGCTTAAACCCTAGTTTATGCGTTGCTTCGTTACGGGCTGATATGGATCCATATGTTTAATGTTGTGGTTAGGTTTACCTTAATACTTCTTTTGTAGTTGCCGACGCTTGCAATAGAGGTTAATCATAAGTGGGATGCTTGTCCAAGTAAGGGAAGTACTCAAGTACCGGTCCACCCACATATCAAATTATCAAAGTACCGAACGCGAATCATATGAACGTGATGAAAACTAGCTTCACGATAATCCCCATGTGTCCTTGAGAGCTCCTTTCTCATTATTAGAAATTGTCCAGGCTTATCCTTTGCTACATAAAGGATTGGGCCACCTTGCTGCACTTTACTTATTTTATTTACTTATTACTCGTTACTATTTATCTTATCACAAAACTATCTATCACCTACAATTTCAGTGCTTGCAGAGAAAATCTTACTGAAAACCGCTTATCATTTCCTTCTGCTCCTCGTTGGGTTCGACACTCTTACTTATCGAAAGGACTACGATTGACCCCTTACACTTGTGGGTCATCAAGACTCTTTTCTGGCGCCGTTACCGGGGAGTGTAGCGCTTTTGGTGAGTGGAACTTGGTAAGGAAACATTTATATAGTGTGCTGAATTTTTTTATCACTTGTCACTATGGAAACTAATCCTTTGACGGGCTTGTTTGGGGTATCTTCACCCCACCCAGAAGAGCAAAGAGTTGCTCCTCAACCTACTGAACTTTATGAAAATATTTACTTTGAGATTCCTTCAAGTATGATAGAGAAACTGCTAGCTAATCCATTTGCAGGAGATGGAACATTGCATCCCGATTTACACCTTATCTTTGTGGATGAAGTTTGTGGATTATTTAAGCTTGC
The DNA here is from genome assembly GCF_018294505.1 of Triticum aestivum. Lineage (NCBI taxonomy): Eukaryota > Viridiplantae > Streptophyta > Magnoliopsida > Poales > Poaceae > Triticum > Triticum aestivum. The sequence goes on from NC_057801.1 coordinate 705,194,093, forward strand.
AGGTATTCCCGATGATGTTGTCAAAAGGAAGGTCTTCCCTTTATCTTTGAAGGGAGATGCATTGACATGGTATAGGCTATGTGATGATACGAGATCTTGGAATTATAAGCGATTGAAGTTGGAATTTCACCAGAAGTTCTATCCTATGCATCTTGTTCATCGTGATCGTAATTACATATATAATTTCTAGCCTCGCAAAGGAGAAAGCATCGCTCAAGCTTGGGGGAGGATTAAGTCAATGTTATATTCATGCCCCAATCATGAGCTCTCTTGGGAAATGATTATTCAGAATTTTTATGCTCGGCTTTCTCTTGATAATCGCAACCTGCTCCATACTTCCTGTGCTGGTTCTTATATGCTGAAGACTATTGATTTCAAATGGGACTTATTGGAAATAATTAAGCGCAACTCTGAAGATTGGGGTTCCGACGATGGTAAGGAGTCAGGTATGACACATAAGTTCGATTGTGTTAAATCTTTTATGGATACTGATGCTTTTCGTGGATTTAGCGCTAAGTATGGACTTGACTCTGAGATAGTAGCTACTTTTTGTGAATCTTTTGCTACTCACGTTGATCTCCCTAAAGAGAAGTGGTTTAAATATAATACTCCTGTTGAAGTGAAAGTAGTTGCACCTATTGCAGTCGAGGAAAAGACTATTACCTATAGTGATCCTATTGTTCCTACTGCTTATGTTGAGAAACCTCCTTTTCCTGTTAGGATAAAGGATCATGCTAAAGCTTCGACTGTTGTTTGTAAGAGTAATACTAGGACTTATACACATCCTGAGCAAATTAATGTTGAACCTAGTATTGCTATGGTTAAAGATCTCTTGGATGAGGACTTAGATGGGCATGTTATTTCTTTCTTGGGTGAGACTGCTAATATTGCTAGACCTGATACTAAGACAAGTAGACCTGTCGTAGGCATGCCTGTTATTTCTGTTAAAATAGGAGATCATTGTTATCATGGCTTATGTGATATGGGTGCTAGTGCTAGTGCGATACCTTATGATCTTTATAAAGAAATTATGCACGACATTGCACCCGTTGAATTAGAAGACATTGATGTTACTATTAAGCTTGCTAATAGGGATACCATTAAACCTATTAGGATTGTTAGAGATGTTGAAGTTTTGTGTGGGAAGATTAAATACCCTGCTGATTTTCTTGTTCTTGGTTCCCCACAAGATGACTTTTGTCCCATTATTTTTTGTAGACCCTTCTTGAATACTGCTAGTGCTAAGATTAATTGTGAAAAGAATATTGTCATTGTTGGCATAGATGGTATGTCTCATGAGTTTAATTTCGCCAAGTTTAGTAGACAACCTCGTGAAATGGAACCACCTACTAAGGATGAGATTATTGGTCTTGCTTCCATTGCTGTTCCTCCAACTGATCCATTAGAACAATCTTTGCTAGACCATGAAAATGATATGTTTATGAAGGAAAGGGAAGAAATAGATGAAGTGTTCCTTAAACAGGAACCTATGCTGAAACATAACCTTCCTGTTGAAATTCTTGGGGATCCCCCTCCACCCAAGGGTGATCCCATGTCTGAACTCAAACCATTACCTGCTAATCTTAAGTATGCTTATCTTGATGAAAAAGAAATATATCATGTTATTATTAGTGCTAACCTTTCAAAGAAAGAAGAAGAAAGATTATTGAAAACTCTGAAGAAGCACCGAGCAGCTATTGGATATACTCTGGGTGATCTTAAGGGCATTAGTCCCACATTATGTCAACACAAGATTTCAGTGGAGAAAGATGCCAAACCAGTTAGAGATCCTCAAAGATGATTAAATCCCAAGATGAAGGAAGTGGTAAGAAAGGAGATACTAAAGCTCCTTGAGGCAGGTATTATTTATCCCGTTGCTGATAGTGAATGGGTAAGCCCTGTCCATTGTGTCCCTAAAAAGGAAGGTATTACCGTCGTTCCTAATGATAAAGATGAATTGATCCCGCAAAGAATTATTACAGGTTATAGGATGGTAATTGACTTCCGTAAGTTAAATAAGCTACTAAGAAAGATCATTACCCTTTACCTTTTATTGATCAAATGCTAGAAAGGCTATCCAAACACACACATTTTTGCTTTCTAGATGGTTATTCTGGTTTCTCTCAGATACCTGTGTTAGCGAAGGATCAATCTAAAACTACTTTTACTTCCCTTTCGGTACTTTTGCTTATAGACATATGCCTTTTGGTTTATGTAATGCTCCTGCTACCTTTCAAAGATGCATGATGGCTATATTATCTGATTTTTGTGAAAAGATTTGTGAGGTATTCATGGATGACTTCTCCGTCTATGGATCCTCTTTTGATGATTGTTTGAGCAACCTTGATCGAGTTTTGCAGAGATGCAAAGACACTAGTCTCCTCCTGAATTGGGAAAAGTGTCACTTTATGGTTAATGAAGGCATTGTCTTGGGGCACAAGATCCCCGAGAGAGGTATTGAAGTTGATAAAGCCAAAGTTGATGTTATTGAAAAGATGCCATGTCCCAAGGACGTAAAAGGTATAAGAAGTTTTCTTGGTCATGCCGGCTTTTATAGGAGGTTCATTAAGGACTTTTCTAAAATCTCTAGGCCTCTGACTAGTTTATTGCAAAAATATATTCCTTTTGTCTTTGATGATGATTGTGTAGAAGCCTTTGAAGTGCTTAATAAAGCTTTGATCACTGCACCTATTGTTCAGCCACCCGATTGGAATTTACCTTTTGAAATTATGTGCGATGCTAGTGATTATGTTGTAAGTGCTGTTTTAGGGCAAAGAGTTGATAAGAAATTGAATGTTATCCAGTATGCTAGTAAGACTCTTGATACTGCCCAGAGAAATTATGCTACTACTGAAAAAGAGTTCTTAGCAGTTGTGTTTGCATGTGAGAAGTTCATACCTTATATTGTTGATTCCAAAGTTACTATTCACACTGATCATGCTGCTATTAAATATCTTATGGAAAAGAAAGATGCTAAGCCTAGACTCATTAGATGGGTTCTCTTGCTCCAAGAATTTGACTTGCATATTATTGATAGAAAGGGAGCTGAGAACCCCGTTGCAGATAACTTGTCTAGGTTAGAGAATGTTCTTGATGACCCACTGCCTATTAATGATAGCTTTCCTGATGAACAATTAGCGGTCGTCAATGCTTCTCGTACTGCTTCTTGGTATGTTGATTATTCTAATTACATTATTGCTAAATATTTACCGCCTAGTTTCACATACCAGCAAAAGAAAAAGTTCTTTATGAATTAAGACATTACTTCTGGGATGATCCACACATTTATAAAGAAGGAGTAGATGGTGTTATTAGACATTGTGTGCCTGAGCATGAATAGGAACAGATCCTACGCAAGTGTCACTCTGAATCTTATGGAGGACACCACGCTGGAGACAGAACTGCACACAAGGTACTACAATCTGGTTTTTATTGGCCTACTCTCTTCAAAGATGCTCGTAAGTTTGTCTTATCTTGTGATGAATGTCAAAGAATAGGTAACATTAGTAGACGTCAAGAAATGCCTATGAATTATTCTCTTGTCATTGAACCGTTTGATGTTTGGGGCTTTGACTATATGGGACCTTTTCCTGCCTCTAATGGTTATACACATATTTTAGTTGCTGTTGATTACGTTACTAAGTGGGTAGAAGCTATTCCAACTAGTAGTGCTGATCATAACACTTCTATTAAAATGCTTAAAGAAGTTATTTTTCCGAGGTTTGGAGTCCCTAGATATCTTATGACTGATGGTGGTTCACATTTCATTCATGGTGCTTTCCGTAAGATGCTCGCTAAGTATGATGTCAATCATAGAATAGCATCTCCTTATCATCCGCAGTCTAGTGGTCAAGTAGAGTTGAGCAATAGAGAGCTCAAATTTATTTTGCAAAAGACTGTGAATAGATCTAGAAAGAATTGGTCCAAAAAAGTTGATGATGCATTATGGGCCTATAGAACTGCATACAAAAATCCTATGGGTATGTCTCCTTATAAGATGGTTTATGGAAAAGCGTGTCATTTACCTCTTGAACTTGAACATAAAGCATATTGGGCTATTAAAGAGCTCAATTATGACTTTAAGCTTGCCGGTGAGAAGAGGTTATTCGATATTAGATCACTTGATGAATGGAGAACCCAATCCTATGAGAATGCCAAGCTTTTCAAAGAAAAAGTCAAACGCTAGCATGATAAGAGGATACAAAAGCGTGAGTTTAACGTAGGAGATTATGTGTTATTATTCAACTCTCGTTTAAGATTTTTTGCAGGAAAACTTCTCTCAAAATGGGAAGGTCCCTACGTTATCGAGGAGGTCTATCGTTCTGGTGCCATAAAAATCAACACCTTGGAAGGCACAAATCCGAGGGTGGTAAACGGTCAAAGAATTAAACACTATATTTCAGGTAATCCTATCAATGTTGAGACTAATATTATTGAAACCGTAACCCCTGAGGAATACATAAGGGACACTTTCCAGAATGTTCCAGACTCAGAAAAGGCATAGGTATGTGGTACGGTAAGTAAACCGACTCCAAAACAACTGCAATGGCAATTTTTATCAGTTTTGGAATATTTAAGAATTTTAGGAAGATAGAAGTAGTCCAAAAGGGACACGAGGCTCCCACGAGAGTGGAGGGCGCGCCCCCTGTCTCGTGAGCACCTCGTGTGCCTCCCGGGCTTCGTTTTCTTGTATGTTACGTATTTTTGTCGGTAAAAATTCATTATATATACTCCCGAAGGTTTTGACCACCGTATCACGCAAATATCCTCTGTTTTCGTTTCGAGCTGTTCTGTTGCAGATTTAGAGCACCATGACTTCACCCTCCTCCAACAATGAAGACAAGGATGCTTGGATTTTGAAGATAGAGCTAAAAAGAGAAGAACCAGAAGAGATCAACAAGGATGAAGGGATCAAGGAAGCCATGGAGGTTCAAGCTCCGGCGGTGAAAGAAGAAGATATCCCTCAACCTTTACCTAACATCTTTACTCCAACAGAGATTGAAGCTTTCAAGATGATTGAGTTAGCTTGCATACAGAACAAGTATCTCACACAGGAGAATATTCTGTTGAAGGATCATATTGCTGGGCTTAAGGGCATTATCCGCAAGTTGGAGGAGCTTTTACGCTCAATGTGCGATTATCCACCGTCATCATCACCACCTCCATCACCTCCAAGGAAATAATCACAGGGGTATGGGCACTCCCCTTGGAAACTACCAAGCTTGGGGGAGGTGCCCAGGTATCGTATCACGATCACACTCCTATCTTTACCGCTTTATTTAGTTCGATCCTTTTAGTAGTATCTTGATCTAGAAGTTTTGATATCAAATAGTTTGAGTTTGCTTTGTGATCTCTTTATGTAATCGAGTCCATTAGCTATTTATAATAAAGATTAGTGTTGAGTCAAGGGCTTTGCTATGTGCTATGATCTTGAGGAAGTAGAAAGAATTAAAGAGTTCTTATTGATCTTATGGATAGTGATAACTTCACATATAGAAAGTATGAGGCATAACAATTGTTGAGAGTTGATAAATGTAGTTTTGGTCATCGTTGCAATTAATAGGAAGTGATAAGGAAAGAGAGGTTCACATATAAATATACTATCTTGGACATCTTTTATGATTGTGAGCACTCATTAAGTATGACATGCTAAAAGAGTTGACGTTGGACAAGGAAGACAACGTAATGGTTTATGTTTTCTCACATCTCAGTTAAAGTATATTGTCATTGACCTTCCAAACATGTTGAGCTTGCCTTTCCCCCTCATGCTAGCCAAATTCCTAGCACCAAGTAGAGATACTACTTGTGCTTCCAAATACCCTTAAACCCAGTCTTGCCATGAGAGTCCACCATATCTACCTATGGATTGAGTAAGATCCTTCAAGTAAGTTGTCATCGGTGCAAGCAATAAAAATTGCTCTCTAATTATGTATGACTTATTAGTGCGGAGAAAATAAGCTTTGTACGAACTTGTTGTGGAAGTAATAAAAGCGACGGACTGCATAATAAAGGTCCACCCACAAGGGGCAATATAAAGTGACGTTCTCTTGCATTAAGATTTTATGCATCAACCCTAAACGTGCATGACAACCTCTGCTTCCCTCTGCGAAGGGCCTATCTTTTACTTTATGTTTTTTACTTTATGCTTGAGTCAAGGTGATCCTCACCTTTCCCTTTTTCATTTTATCCTTTGGCAAGCTCCTCATGTTTGAAAGATCGCGATACATATATCCAATTGGATGTTTGTTAGCTTGGGCTATTATTGTTGACATCACCTAAAGGTGAATACATTGGGAGGCAACACAATAAGCCCCTATCTTTCTTAGTGTCCGGCTGAAACTCTATAACCACAAGTATTGCGTGAGTGTTAGCAATTGTAGATGACTATATGATAGTTGAGTATGTGGACTCGCTGAAAAGCTCCATTGTTGACTCTTTCGGATGTTATGATAAATTGTGATTGCTTCAATGACTGAGATTATAGTTTGTTAGTTCTCAATGAAGTTTTTAAACCATACTTGAAATTGTGAATTGATTGTCACTTGAGCATAAGAAATTATATATTGAAATCTATATATGTGTTGTTATAAGAATGATCGTGATGCCCTCATGTCCGTATTTTATTTTTATCGACACCTCTATTTCTAAACATGTGGACTTATTTTTCGATTTCGGCTTCCGCTTGAGGACAAGCGAGGTCTAAGCTTTGGGGAGTTGATACGTCCATTTTGCATCATGATTTTATATCAATATTTATTGCATTACGGGCTGTTATTACACATTATATCTCATTACTTATATCTATTCTCTCTTATTTTACAAGGTTTACCATGAAGAGGGGGAATGCCGACAACTGGAATTCTGGCTGGAAAAGGAGCAAACGTTGGGAACCTATTCTGCACAGCTCCAAAGTCCCGAAACTCCACGAAACAACCTTTTGGAATTATTAAGAATTTCTGAGCGAAAGAAATAGGCCAGGGGGCCCACACCTTGTCCAGGAGACATGCCCCCCCTATAGGGCGCGCCCCTATCTCCTGGGCCCCCTGGTGGGCCTCCGACATCCATCTTCTGCTATATCATCACTTTTACCCTGGAAAAAATTGTGGGCAAGCTTACGGGACGAAACTCCACCGCCACGAGGCGGAACCTTGGCGGAATCAATCTAGGGCTCTGGCGGAGCCGTTCTGCCGGGGACACTTCCCTCCGGGAGGGGAAAATCATCACCAACGTTATCACCAATGATCCTGTCATCGGGAGGGGGTCAATATCCATCAACATCTTCACCAGCACCATATCCTCTCAAAACCCTAGTTCATCTCTTGTATCCAATCTTGTATCAAAACCACAAATTGGTACCTGTGGGTTGCTAGTAGTGTTGATTACTCCTTGTAGTTGATGCTAATTGGTTTACTTGGTGGAAGATCATATGTTCAGATCCTTTATGCATATTATTACTCCTCTGATTATGAACATGAATGTGCTTTGTGAGTAGCTACGTTTGTTCCTGAGGACATGGGTGAAATCTTGCTATTAGTAGTCATGTGAATTTGGTATTCGTTCGATATTTTGATAGGATGTATGTTGTCTTTTCCTCTAGTGGTGTTATGTGAACGTCGACTACATGACACTTCACCATTATTTGGGCCTAGAGGAAGGCATGGGGAAGTAATAAGTAGATGATGGGTTGCTAGAGTGACAGAAGCTTAAACCCTAGTTTATGCGTTGCCTCGTTAGGGGCTGATATGGATTCATATGTTTAATGTTGTGTTTAGGTTTACCTTAATACTTCTTTTGTAGCTGCGGACGCTTGCAATAGGGGTTAATCATAAGTGGGATGCTTGTCCAAGTAAGGGCAGTACCCAAGTACCGGTCCACCCACATATCAAATTATCAAAGTACCGAACGCGAATCATATGAACGTGATGAAAACTAGCTTCACGATAATCCCCATGTGTCCTCAGGAGCTCCTTTCTCATTATTAGAAATTGTCCAGGCTTATCCTTTGCTACATAAAGGATTGGGCCACCTTGCCGCACTTTACTTATTTTATTTACTTATTACTCGTTACTATTTATCTTATCACAAAACTATCTATCACCTACAATTTCAGTGCTTGCAGAGAAAACCTTACTGAAAGCCGCTTATCATTTCCTTCTGCTCCTCGTTGGGTTCGACACTCTTAATTATCGAAAGGACTACGATTGACCCCCTACACCTGTGGGTCATCAATGTTTTTCAAAACTTGCATCGGTTCGGGTTGCCCCGGTTCTCTTCGTTGTCCGTTCGGAGCCCAACCACACTCGAACGCGCCCGCGACACCTCTCAGTCCTTGGTTTTGTGAGCTGCCAAAAAACGTTCTCGGAATGGGTCGAGATTTGCCTAGTGGCCTTGGTATAACACCGGTAGACCTCCCGTCAAATTTCATTCCATTTGGAGGTCGTTTGATGCCCCAACGGTTAATCGAGTTAACCGAAACCCCTCTCTCTTTATAGCCCAGCACCCTTCCAAAACAGCCCACTAACCCATCTAAACCCCCTCCATGCTCTCCATTATTGGATAACGATCGTGTGGGCGAAAACCGCACCTCATTTGGACTCTCCTAGCTCCCTCTACCTATAAATTAGTCCCCTCCCCCGAAATTTCGGGCAAACCCTAGATCAAAACCTCCCTCTCGCCCGCCGGACGCGTCCACCGCCCGCAGCCACGTCACCCGGACAAATCACGAGGTGCCACGTCAGCATCTCCGCCGCCCACAGCCAATCCCGGGGTGCCACGCGTCCCTGTCGGCTCCCCACCGCGCCGCGGCCCGCGAGCCCACCGTCGGCCCCCGAAGCCCATCGCGCGCCGTCCCGGGCCCGTTCCCC
>NC_057801.1:705203484-705255374 GCF_018294505.1 Triticum aestivum
CATGCCGCGCCTCGCTGCCGCCCTGTAGCGCCGTCGACGCCGCCCCTCGCCGCGGTCTCGCCCCGCCGCCATGCGCCGTCACCGTAGTAGCTCCGCCCCGCCGTCGTGGCTCCCTGCCCCATCGCCGCCTCGCCGCGGATCCGGTCGGGCCGGGCCAGATCCGGCCGTCCCGACCTCTCCGGCCTCGTCCCGCGCCCTCTCCGGCCTCCTCCTCGCCGGAATCCTTGCCGGAGCTCGCCGGAGCTCTTCTCCGGCCAGATCCGCCGCGGGTGGATGAGATCCACCCGCCCCTCCAACCAAACACGGCTCCTCCGACCCGGATTCCTCCATCCCGCATGGCTCTGTCCCGTTTCAGGTCTAAATTCCATCAAGTCCCCGGATCTGCAACATTTTCATGCCTTGTTTATCGCATCATATCTCCATTATTGTAGCTCCGTTTTGCGTGCATAATATGTCAAAATGTTCATTGGGAGATGCTCTTCATTTCATTGCATTGTGCCATGCTTGTTTGAGTTCATCTTGATGCCATTTTCATTTATGCAAGAGTTCTATAAAATGTTTACTGCTGTTACTTATCAGATTATGATGTTTTGTCATTTTTGTTGCATTTGATGTGTGCATCATATGAGCATGAGCTCTACATGTGTTTTGAACTATGACATGCCATATTTACAGGGGTGCTAGTCTTGCATTTTTGTGATCAATGTGGTGGCTAGCACAAGCATGCCAACTAGGCTTCGTGATGTTGCTGATTTTAGTGACTTTGGGTTTTGCCAAGTCCTTGTTCTGCTGTTATTTTGATGCCATGTAAACTTGATGCTACAGTGATATCCATGCTTGTTTTGGAATACTTCAGTAAGGATGTTTTGAACATATGGTTATGCTCTATCCATACATATCCCTGTTTTAAATTATGGAGTGCTCTAGCATGTTTTGTTCTTGCTCTACTTTTTGCTATAAAATGTTCCTGGCGGAATGTTAACATGGTAATCCATATTGATATGGTTGTTGCTAGTGATACATGCATCCTATGAACTTTCTCTTGCCATGGTTAGCTTCATGAACATGCCATATTGCTATTGGTATGCTTATTTTGTCATTTTATGCCTTGTGGTGAGTGGCATGAGCTCGCAAAGTTGCCTTCATAATTCTGTTTATGCCATACTCTGTTTTTCTGCCAAGTCTGAAACTGTTAATAAAACTTGCTACGTTTACATGGGAGCCATCATATCTTATGTTCCTTTTTGGCTCATGTTCAGTAAGGAGCTTTTGTTCTATGCGTTTAGTAGATTCATGCCATGTATTGTTTTGCTATGATATGTTCCTGTAGCATGTGGTTTGCTTGCTCTAAACATTGCAACCTGATGTTATTTTTGCCATGTCCAGTGATTTCTGCTAAGTCTGTGAAACTGTTATTATTTGCAATCTTGCCATGTCCTTTTGAACATGTTCTAGTGATTTCTGGAGATAGCTTAGTGTTAATGTTTTGTCATGCTTTACCTGTACATCATGTCCGTGCCTCTTGTTTTCATGTTGGGGTGTTGTAGCATATTTTCATGATGCTTGCAAGATGCCTAGTTGCTGTTTTGGACAGATTGTTGTTATATCTTGTTTGGAGTGTATGTGTTGCATCGTTGCTCCATTTTGAGTATGCTCTATATGAAACTTGCTTAGATTTGCATGTAGTTTCATCTTATCATGTTGCATCCATGTTTTGAGAGTGTTTGCTTGATGTTTGAATGCATTTTGCATCAATGCCATATTTAACTTGTTTTGCTCATATCTTCTAGGCCATATCTCCGAACTAAATGAACTTTATATGTAAATTGACTAGAATTTCGTGTAGATCTTCATGATTCTCTTTAACTTGCTGTTTAACAACTTCAAATTAATGTTTGTTCAGATCTAGACCAATTTCGAGATTTGCATATGAGGACTTACCGGATTTGTCATATGTTGTTTCCGGCCTCATTTAAACTTGCTTTGGTGTGATGTTCTTGTGTGCATCATCTCTTGCCAGGAGTAGCATCATATAGCCTTGTCATGCTTCATACTTGGTTGAGCATCATATCATGTTTATATGTTGTGTGTTTACCTTGTTGTTTGCTTCTTTCCGGTTGTGCTTCTTCTCGATAGTTCCTGTTTCGTTGCGATCGTGAGGATTCGTTCGTCTACGCTTGGTTCGTCTTTGCCCGTTCGTCTTCTTCATGGACTCATTCTTCTTCCTTGCGGGATTTCAGGCAAGATGACCGTCACCCTGGATCTCACTACTATCATTGCTATGTTATTTGCTTCGTTCTATCGCTATGCTGCGCTACCTATCACTTATTTATCAAGCCTCCCAAACTGCCATGACAACCTCTAACCTTTTCACCCTTCCTAGCAAACCGTTCCTTGGCTATGTTACTGCTTTGCTCAGCCCCTCTTATATCGTTGTTAGTTGCAGGTGAAGTTGAAGATTGCTCCATAATGGACAGGATTATGTTGGGATATCACAATATCTCTTATTTAATTAATGCATCTATATACTTGGTAAAGGGTGGAAGACTCGGCCTTATGCCTAGTGTTTTGTTCCACTCTTGCCGCCCTAGTTTCCGTCATACCGGTGTTATGTTCCTTGATTTTGCGTTCCTTACGCATCCGGGGTATATGGGAACCCCTTGACAGTTTGCTTTGAGTAAAACTCCTCCAGCAAGGCCCAACATTGGTTTTACATTTGCCTAACAACCTACTAACTTTCCCTTGGGTTTTCGTGAGCCCGAGGGTCATCTTTATTTTAACCCCCCCCGGGCCAGTGCTTCTCCAAGTGTTGGTCCGAACCGGGCAATGTTCGGCGCCCCCTGGGCAACTAGGGTCTATGCCAACCCGACGTCTTGCCCATCCGGTGTGCCCTGAGAACGAGATACGTGCGACTCCTATCGGGATTTGTCGGCACATCGGGCGGTCTTGCTGGTCTTATTTTACCATTGTCGAAATGTCTTGTAACCGGGATTCTGAGTCTGATCGGGTCTTCCTGGGAGAAGGAATATCCTTCATTGGTCGTGAGAGCTTATAATGGGCTAAGTTGGGACACCCCTGCAGGGTATAAACTTTCGAAAGTTGTACCCGCTGTTATGTGGCAGATGGGAATTTGTTAATATCCGGGTGTAGAGAACTTGACACTTGATCTAATTAAAACACATCAACCGCGTGTGTAGCCGTGATGGTCTCTTCTCGGCGGAGTCTGGGAAGTGAACACGGTTTGTGTTATGTATGAACGTAAGTAGTTTCAGGATCACTTCTTGATCACTCCTAGCTTCTCGACCGTTGTGTTGCTTCTCTTCTCACTCTTATTTGCGTATGTTAGCCACCATATATGCTTAGACGCTGCTGCAACCTCACCACTTATCCTTTCCATACCCATTAAGCTTTGCTAGTCTTGATACCCATGGTAATGGGATTGCTGAGTCCTCGTGGCTCACAGATTACTACAACACCAGTTGCAGGTACAGGTATTGCGATGATCGTGACGCGAGAGAGATGTTACTTATTTTGGAGTTCTTCTGCTTCTTCTTCTTCGATCAGAGGATAGGTTCCAGGTCGGCAGCCTGGGCTAGCAGGGTGGATGTCGTTTGAGTTTCTTTTTGTGTTTCATCCGTAGTTGGATGTTGCTCTTATATATGATGTTGTTGTATTCGTGTGGCATTGTATGCCTCTTGTATGTATCCCCAACTATTATGTAATGGTACGATGTAATGATATCCACCTTGCAAAAGCATTTTCAATATACGCTTCTATCCTTGGTGGGACCTTCGAGTTCCTTTAGGATAGAGTCGCATATTGGGCGTGACATCTTATTTCCTCTTGCATCTCCCGAAGGGGCGCTGCCGCCGGTAGTGCCGCTGCTCCCCCGCCCAGCAGCGCCATCCTCATATGACCTCAGCACCAAAGACAGTGGCGACTCGAAAAAATGGGGAGATGAGGAGGCCAGGACCTTGGCGCAGACCCGTGCTCCCAGCACCGGATCCCTCCTCGTCGTAGGGCCAGCCCTCCCGCCGGTGCCACGCCATGCCGTGGTGTTGCCGGCTTGGTGGCCCGTGTTCGGGCAGCCGCCGTGGCGTCGTCAGTGGCGGATGCGGTGGCAGGGGACCGTCACGGCTTCCGGCCATGGGTTCCGGCGATGCCAAGCTGTAGATCTGAGTCGCCGTCTCCATTTCATTTCGTCCATGTTTTGATCTAGTACCTCCACTCCTCACCACCTCTCCCCCTCTCATCCACCCGCCCAGCTCCTCCACTTTAAGATGCAGGTTGAAATCCATCAGGTGCTTTGACTTCTAGGGAGCGTTCATGTGTTGCACTGATGCCTATGGTCTGTTAAACATCATGATATTCCTGTCTAATGGAATAAACAGGATAGTATTCTTGAACAAATGCTATATGCAGAATCATTGTATGCCTCATATGCTTCGCCTTTACTGCTTAATCTCTCACAAGTGGCCTCTGCTGCTCATACTTTCGCCTACTTAATGCATGCATAAGTCTACAATTCTTTGTGTATATAGTGAAATGGGTGTATGACAGGTTCTTTGTTTTCAATTTTGTAGCTTAGGCACTGGGATCTTCTTTGAAGTAATTGAAGCTACCCTAATTAACAAACTAAATTCAGTGGGTTATACTGAGAATCGATACTCTGCTCAGTTGTATTTTTACTGAAACATGGCATGTTGTTTTTGTTACTCGTACCAAAGTTCAGGACCTTGATGAGTTGGTTGATGATCCATGTAGTTTTGACTTACCATGATCTGAATATGTATGTCAGTATACATGATTAAGTAATGGCTAAATGACTGGGATGTGTATGTCATCTTTAATTGAATTTAGATGCTTATTCAATCTGAATTGAAATGTTTTATCATTCGCCAGGTCTTTGCTTGTAATTTCTTGTGCTGTAAACTGTAATTAATCATCTTTATCTATTGTCTATTATCCTACAACTGGGCTCATGCACTTGGAATTCTTTGCCACCTGATAATTAGTGAAGGTAGTATATCTCTGGATCGTAATTGGAGTGCCAACGCTTCTAACAGCTTGCTGAGGATTAATGCTTAATTATCATTTATTTAACTTTATGCTAACACATTAGATTATCTGGTGAAGCACATGTTTCATCTTGCATTCCCTACCTGTACAGACTGTAGACGGACAATACATTAGCTCTAATCTCAGACACTGGTTAATTAACTATATTACTAATCAAATAGCCTGCTGTTTACTAGGAGCTGCTAATACTACTGGCTTACTCTTTGGAACCTTCGGTTGATCTATACATGTGTAGCTAGCTGCTTTTCTCCATGGCGCATTTCGTGTAGATACGTAGAGATGTTGATTAGTAAATGCATGCAAACTGAATTCTGTATTAGTTTCCCAGCGAGTAGCATCACTGAAACGACGGTTCTTCTCTATGCGAGTTAAACGGATTGCTTGGGTGAGATTTTGTTAGGATAATCTCAGAGGTTGCTAGCAATCAGTAGAGTTACTCATAGTACTAATACATGTGCAAGTTTGCTTTAATTAATTTTGGTGCTTCTCCTGATTGAAGATGGCCGTGACCAATTTCAAAACTGCAAAACCCCATTAAACATTGTTGGTATGAATTGGGCTTGGAAAATACTCGATCCAGCAACTCCTTTGTTCTACATTTTGGTTCAGCCTTACACACTTCACCGGGTATAGGAATTTATTTAGATGTATGTAGATACTTAGGCGTACAGGGACCCACTGTATTCCTTTTCTTTTTGTAACCTCACATTGAAATATCTAACTTTTTGTATAATGGGTCTTTTCAGAGAATTGCCACCGCACCTAAAAAACAAGAGTTTCAATTGTATAAAGAAATCCATGTATGTGTGACAGAACCTTTACACGAGGTAACACGCTGATCTGCTTTGCTTCACATGTTATCGTCCCCATGCCTAGGGTTTCCGATCTGATGTGCTATTACTGCACGTGTGATGATGGTCGTTTGTGGTGAGGCAGGAGGGCAACAGCGTCGACATGGCGATCGAGTCACTCCTGAATGCGGAGAAGCAGTGTTGCCTGGCTGGCGACGTGGCCAGCACTAGGAAGGACATCGTCGAGCTCTCCTTCAAGGATGGCGCCTGGAAGACGCTTAACTACCAGATCGTTCTCCTCTCTAAGAGGAGGAGGGGCCAGCTCAAGTAGGTACAGCTAGCCCGCCACAACTCGCTCCTCCTCCCCCCTTCTCTATTTTGTGTTCGGTTGTGTCAAACTTGATATTGTAGATACTATTTAGATAATTCTAGATTTATGTGGTAGAAATATGTTCAGAGAAGGTGAGCTCAGATAATTGGCTGGATTAACTCTAGGTTTAAGTGGTCCTTTCGAGGTTTTTCAGTTTAATCATGTAACACCCATGTGCTGGTATGTTTCAGTCCTTGTGAAATGCATCATTTATGTGTATGAAAGCTTTTAGAATATCATAAACATGTTCAGTTTTAGTGTCCAGTTCAATACCGATCCCCTTCCTACTTTTGTCGTGACCATGGAAATCAATTATCCTCTGGATTGACTATGCCTTGCTTACCTTGCATTGGGCTCATTTTGCTGATTGGTCAGGGGCTCGATCCGCTGCTGATCCCGACGCACACACACGCTCACCTGTTTGTCTCCGTGCCCCTGCAGAGAATGGCGTCACCGGCGAGGATGGCAGTGGCGTGCCCATGTTCGCGGAGTACAACCTCGACGAGCTATGCGCCTCCATCGATGGCTTCACAATGGACCACACCATCTTTGAGCACTGTGAGAAGGAGCCTAATGCCGTCTACCACGGACCCTCTTCAGCTCTGGCACCACCATCGCCATCAAGCGCTTCGACCGCTCCGCCTGGCCTGACGCACGCCAGTTCATGGTTCGTGCCCCTTGCTTTGGTTTGCTTTGCTTCGCGGGGGTGGATCGTCACCTCGTATGCACCATCGTTCGACTGGCCTCTGCTGCGGAGTCTGAATTGAATTTGTTGAATAATTAGGCATTTTCCCGTTTAGTTTAATCCAGAAAAATAATGGATAAAACATGAATAACAATATATTGATGAAACTAGAAACTATCAACAATTCGTTGAGACTAGTAATGTAATCAAAATCATAAGCAAAATGCATCATATCCATGTCAATTGTTATTAGCAATAAACCAAATGCTAGCCCTAACAATGAGGATAAGATGACATATGGCGTAGTAGCAGAAGGTGCAGATGTCCCAATCGTCATGTTGTTGAAGAGGTCGTTGACATCGGGGAAGAAGTCGTCGTTGGGGAACTCGTCGTCAATGATGTCGTCGTTCGCAGCCACGATGAACAAGACTCCAGCAGTCGCGTAAGGACGCTCCCCAAAAATCTGATCACCCCTCTCCCGTACCGGATCACAAGAGGCGGGTTTCGGAGGCCTATTCTCTCACTTCCCGATGCATGCCAGTAAGAGAGATGGGAAAGAGATAGGCGGCTCAATGCTTTGGAATGAGACGAAAGGTTGTTGTGCCTTTTTGGAACAACAGAGGAGCGACCTCTTATATACGTGAGAAGAGTTGAAATTGGGCCTTCATTAGTAGAAGAGAAACCGGTGCAATAAACACCATTAAACAGACACACTAAAAACCATTAAGGAGAGAAGAAACGAGCGCACTAAAACTCACACGAAGTGTTCGGTTTCTTCTCCCATTTATGCGTCAATTGTTTCAACTTTCTTCTGGCGTGATAAAGCAGCGTATACACGTGGCATTGGTCAATTTTCCACACAACCTTGTCATGCATGGATGGGCCACATGAGCCTCTGGGATTTACATTGAATTATTGGCAGAAAATATGAATTATTATATGGGTTATGCCCAATAATTCCAACAATCCCCCACCAGATCCCAGAGGCACATAAAATTTGCCTACAGTTCCAAAACATTGTTTATATACCAGTGTTTCGGTGGAGACTGTTAAGTTGAACTTCCACCTAGAACTCCACGCTACACTTGTTCACAACTTGAACAGTGGACTACGCCTTGAACTGCAAGTTTTGTGCAAACAAGTTTCACGTAAAAGCCTTGACCGATACTAGACCGCTGAAAACTTTCCCATGGGTAGGAGCATATACGTCATACTCCAGGGGCTCTTCATGAGTTTATTAGAGAACACCCAACTCTCACAGACCTCGACGTTTAACAGTCTAACTCATATAGGTGTGTTCTTTCTAGATGTTCTGTAGGACAACATCTTTGCCTACCCAAGCCATTCAGAACACATTAAGATAAATATCAGCCTACCATACAGATTAGGAGAGAACTGCATCATAACGAAGTGGATTTTTGTCAAATAAATATTCTCCTCTCAGTTATCCAATAGCTTGTCTCGCCAATTCTTATTCACGGGATCTCCGATCACAAAGAATGGGTTACCACCATGAACAACTTATGTAGTGGGTCTCAATCCCATCTCCTTCGATGCATTGTCTATCACATTTCGTGATAAACCCTTTGTCAAGGGATCTGCCAGATTCTTCGATGTGTTTATATAGTCCAACGCTATAACTCCGGAGTTTCTCATGAACCTGACAGATTTCAGTCTCCTTCTCACGTGTCTTGATGACTTCTTATTATCCTTAGAACTGTTTACCTTGACGATCACTGTTTGATTGTCACAGTTCATTAGAATAGCTGGTATTGGTTTTTCAACCACCGGCAAGTCCATCAAAAGTTCTCAAAGCCATTCTGCTTCAACTGATGCCATGTCTAATGCTGTGAGTTCTGCTTCCATTGTTGACCTTGTTAAGATGGTCTGCTTGCAAGACTTCCAGGAAACAGCAGCACCACCAAGTGTAAACACATAACCACTTGTCGCTTTAAGCTCATCAGCATCAGATATCCAATTTGCATCACTATAACCTTCAAGTACTATTGGATACCCGGTATAGTGAAGCCCATAACCCGCAGTACCTTTCAGATAGCGCATTATTCTCTCAAGTGCATGCCAATGAACATCTCCCGGGTTTGAAACAAACCGGCTTAGTTTACTCGCAGAAAACAAGATGTCAGGCCTCGTAGCACTAGCTAAATACATAAGCGAGCCAATGATTTGAGAATATCTCAATTGATCCTTTGGTTCTCCTTAGTTCTTCCGAATTAAAACACTCGGATCATAAGGTGTCGGAGAAGGTTTGCAATCTGAATATCCAAAGCGATCCAGAATCTTCTCCACATAGTGAGACTGCAAGAGAGTGATCCCACCATCACCACCTCTTAAAAGCTTGATGTTCAAGATAACATCAGCTACTCCAAGGTCTTTCATCTCAAAGTTTTGATTCAGAAAATCTTTCACTTCCTAAATGACCTTGAGATTTGTTCCAAATATAAGTATGTCATCAACATACAAACATAATATAACTCCTTCGCCCCCACCATGGCGATAGTACACACACTTGTCGGCTTCGTTTGCAATAAAGCATGTATATGTCAAAGTTCTTTCAAACTTCTCATCCCATTGCTTAGGTGCTTGTCTCAAACCATACAAAGATTTCAATAATTTACACACTTTTCCTTCCTGACCATCTACTACAAAACCATCGGGTTGTTCCATGTAAATTTCCTCCTCCAACTCTCCATTTAGGAAAGCTGTCTTAACATCCATTTGATGGAGAAGAAGATTGTGTGAGGCGGCCAATGAGAGTAGTACTCGAATGGTGGTCAATCTGGCCACAGGCGCATAAGTATCAAAGAAATCTTCACCTTATTTTTGGGTATATCCCTTGGCTACAAGCCACGCCTTGTACTTTTCAATTGTACCATCAGGCCTAAGTTTTTTCTTAGACACCCACTTACACCCTACAGGTTTACACCCATAAGGACAATCAGTGATCTCCCATGTCCTGTAAGCCATGATAGAATCCATCTCACTACGCACAACTTCTTTCCAGTAGTCAGCATCAGAAGATGCATAAGCTTCTGAAATAGAAGTGGGAGTATCATTCACGAGGTACACAATGAAATCTTCACCAAATGACTTTGCCATCCTTTGTCTTGCTCCTTCTAGGAGATTCATTGTCATCCTCCTCAGGAATATCTGTGTGTTTTTTCTCAGAATGTTCCAATGGAACAATAGATGAGCTCTGACTAGATGAGCTAGGCATATCCTTCATAGGAAAAATATCCTCAAAGAAAGTCACATCATTCGACTCCATGATGGTACCAACATTCATGTCAAGTACCTCAGATTTCACCACTAGAAATCTATAGCCAATGCTATGGAAAGCATAACCCAGGAAAACGCAATCAACTATTTTTGGCCCAAGCTTACGCTTCTTGGTAATTGGTACATTGACCTTCGCCAAACAACCCCAAGTTCGTAAGTAGGAAAGTCTAAGCCTTTTCCTTTCCCATTCTTCAAACGGGGTAATATCTTTATTCTTTGTGGGAACTCTATTTAGGACATGACTTGCAGTCATCAAAGCCTCCCCCCACCATTCCTTGGAAAGTCCTGCTGTATCTAACATGGCGTTAACCAAATCAGTTAGAGTTCGGTTCTTTCGTTCGGCAACCCCGTTTTACTGGGGGAATAGGGAGGTGTCCTCTCATGTATTATACCATGTTCCTCACAAAATAAATTGAACTCGTTGGAAAAATACTCTCCACCGCGATCCGACCTAAGCCTTTTGATTTTTCGATTGAGTTGATTCTCTGCTTCGGCTTTATAGATTTTAAAGTAGTGCAAAGCATCATCTTTTGTTTTCAACAAATATATCATGCAATATCTAGTAGAGTCATCGATTAGAGTCATGATATATCTTTTTCCACCTTTTGTCAACACACCATTCATCTCGCAAAGATCTGAATGTATGAGTTCAAGTGGTGCCAAATTCCTCGCCTCAACAGTCCTATGAGACTTGCGATGTTGCTTTGCTTGCACACAAACTTGGCACTTAGAACCTTTGACAATTGTAAATTTTGGGATTAAACTCAAATTTGCTAGCCTCGTCATGACACCAAAGTTAATATGACAAAGTCGTGAATGCCAAACATTTGATTCGATTTCACTGCAAACATGATTAATAACTTTAGTGCAAAAGCCTGACAAAGATAAGAGGAACAAGCCTCCGCTCTCATAGCCTTTCCCAAAGAATTGTCCACACTTAGATACTACAACCTTATTGGACTCAAATACCAATTTATAACCATCTCGACACAAACGAGAACCGATGACAAGATTTTTATTTATAGCAGGGACATGCTACACGTTCTTCAGCCGCACGATCTTTCCCGAAGTAAACTTCAGATCGACCGTACCAACACCATGAACAGAAGCATGTGTCCCATTTCCCATCAGCACGGGTGTAGTTCTTGCGACCTGATAAGAAGAAAACATATTTATGTCAGAACACACATGTACATTGGCACCGGTGTCAATCCACCAATCTGGAGAATGACATATTGAAAGAATGGTAAGAAATTTACCATACCCGACATCTTTCATGTCAACATAGCCAATAACAACATTAGTGCTCTTGTTATTGTTCTCATTCAGAATCATACCCCTGCGGTCCTTGCAGGATGAAGCCCAATGTTCTTCACTGCCACATACATGGCACTTTCCTTTCTTCTTATAAGTATCCTTCTTCTTCTTGAAGTTGACAGGTTGTGGGGCTTTGTACTTGCCATCAAATTTTCCTTTGCCCGCATAATTATTTTTGTTCTTGGGTTTGTGGTTTTGGAAATTTCTCTTTTGTACCAAATTGGCACTAGTATTCCCCTCATAGAAACGAGCACGTGTGTCTTTTTCCCTCGCCTTCTCTTCCACATCAAGAGTGCCAATTAGATTGACAACAGTAAATTCTTGCCTCTTATGCTTCAGAGAGGTAGCAAAATTCCTCCATGAAGGTGGAAGCTTGGCAATAATGCCTCCGGCAATGAATTTGTCCGGTAACACACAATTGAGATGCTCAAGTTCTTTAGTGAGCGACTGAATCTCATGAGCCTGCTCAACAACGGAGCGGTCATCGGTCATCTTGTAGTCATGGTACTGTTCCATGATATACAACTCACTTCCTGCATCCGCGACTCCAAACTTGGCTTCGAGCGCATCCCACATATCTTTACTGTCCATGATGGTCATGAATGGATCGACAATCTTGTCGCCAAGAACACTCAAGACAGCACCTCTGAAGAGGGTGTCTGTAGCCTGGAAAGCTTGCTCCTGCTCAGCAGTCACCTCTCCCTCTGGTTTTCCTTTAGAGGCGTGAAAACGGTTCATGGTGGTAAGCCAAAGAACTACCCTCGCACGCCACCTCTTATAGTTCACGCCCTCAAATGGTGCGGGCTTGAGAGTTGCAACAAAAGCAATAGGAGAAAATTGCCTACACATATCAGGTTTTTGGATTGTTGAATAATTAGGCATTTTCCCGTTTAGTTTAATCCAGAAAAATAATGGATAAAACATGAATAGCAATATATTGATGAAACTAGAAACTAGCAACAATTCATTGAGACTAGTAATGCAATCAAAATCATAAGAAAAATGCATCATATCCATGTCAATTGCTATTAGCAATAAACCAAATGCTAGCCCTAACAGTGAGGATAAGATGGCATACGGCGCAGTAGCAGAAGGTGCAGATGTCCCGATCGTCATGTCGTTGAAGAGGTCGTTGACGTCGGGGAAGAAGTCGTCGTTGGGGAACTCGTCGTCAATGATGTCGTCGTTCGCAGCCACGATGAACAAGACTCCACCAGTCGTGTAAGGATGCTCCCCAAAAACCTGGTCGCCCCTCTCCCGTACCGGATCACAAGAGGCGGGGTTTCGGAGGCCTGCTGTCTCACTCCCCGATGCACGCCAGGAAGAGAGATGGGAAAGAGATAGGCGGCTCAATGCTTTGGAATGAGACGAAAGGTTGTTGTGCCTTTTTGGAACAACAGAGGAGCGACCTCTTATATACGTGAGAAGAGTTGAAACTGGGCCTTCATTAGTAGAAGAGAAACCAGTGCAATAAACACCATTAAACAGACACACTAAAAGCCATTAAGGAGAGAAGAAACGAGCGCACTAAAACTCACACGAAGTGTTCGGTTTCTTCTGCCATTTATGCGTCAATTGTTTCAACTTTCTTTTGGCGTGATAAAGCAGCGCATACACGTGGCATTGGTCAATTTTCTAGACAACCTTGTCATGCATGGATGGGCCACATGAGCCTTTGGGATTTACATTGAATTATTGGCAGAAAATATGAATTATTATATGGGTTATGCCCAATAATTCCAACAGAATTTGGCTGACATTTTTTTGGATGCACGGGAGGAGGCTAGGGCAGTTGGGCTATTGCAGAGCGGTCGCTTGTCCACCTCATCGGATGATGCTACAAGGGTGGCGAGTGGCTGCTCGTTGCTGAGTTCATGACGCATGATACCTTGTCAGCTGTGATTCGTAGTGTGGTTAGGGTTTGTTAAGTTTACTAGCTCTGTCAGAGTAAATGACCACGGGTAGCCTAGCCGGCTCCCTTAGGCCCTTTGAGAAAACAACAGGCCAATTGAGCCTTGGAGCACCCAAGACGCGGGGCCGCCTTCCTCCGGCCGGCTGCCTCACAAGCCGACTACTAGAAGGCGGCCCAGCCCTAAACTCTCTTGGAGGACGCCATGATAGGGCCAACTCCAAGAAGCCGGTCACGAAAGGGCCGCCTCCAAGAAGTCGGCCCAAGAAGACCGACTCCAAGAGGCCGGCCCCTGGCAAGCGGCCTGGGCCGTGCCCTCAAAGTCTGCACCCCCATAACGATGATGGGACAAGGCGTGGCAACAGTAAAGCCTGCCACCCCCGAATCCCGGAGCACGCATGGCTACAGTACGCCGTACGGGGCAGCCATCACTCGTCAGGCGTGGCACTATTGCCATGCTGGTGATGACACCCTCCACGATGGACTGCCAGTACAGCCCGCAGGCGGCGGGCCCCTTTGGTCAGAGAAACGCCCGAAGGCGACCTTGCCTCCTCCAGCCGGCCTGGGGCACGACCGACTTCCTATGGCCGGCTTGCTCCCCTCCTCGGGGCACGCGCACCATTAAGGAGACAAGACGAGGAAAGGCTACAAAGAGAGCCCACGAGGCGGCGGCACTGTAGCCATGCTTACCTCAACAAAGCCCTCGTCATCAGAGGCAAGGCAACAATAACCAGCCCCCAACAAGACCCCCAAGTGGTGGGGCCGGCCTGTCGTCCAATGAGTCGGCAGCCGGCGGGACCCACCAGTCGGCGGGCCCCAGCGGCCGGCGAAGAAGCCGGCGGCCATAGACACTGACGGCTAGGGCCCGCGCCCAGCCGGATTACCATTGTACCCCCAGGGGGTAGGCCTATATAAACCCCCGGGGACACCCATGCAAAGGGTTGATCTTAGTTAAGGAGAGAAGAGATCTAGCCTTGCCCTTCTTCCTCCTCACACCGAACAGCTCAAGGAGCCTCTTGTAGCTTCTTGTTGATCTAGTGATCATGCGGAGACCCCGTAGAGCAGGAGTAGGGGTATTATCTCCATGGAGAGCCCCCAACCTGGGTAAGATCCGCCGGCGTGCATGTCTTCGCCTCATCCCGTTTCCAGGCACCGGCGATGTCTTACTGGCTCCCACAATGATAAGCCACCCATTGGCATATGTCACACCTACCACCCGACATTTGGCACCCACCATGGGGCCAGGTGCACCGTCGTCCGAAGACCTGATCTGGACGGGAACCCTTTTCCTCCCCAGCGAGCGTAGCCAGCCCGTCACACCCGATGGCGCTTGCCCCGACACGCTGCAAAGCATCGACGACGCCTGCACGACAAGCTGCCTCGCCGATCTTCTTGGCGAGGCTCGCATCTCCGACGAGCCCGCATCCGACGCGGGCACAGGCTGCCCCGAGAACCGCCTCGTCAGCCTCCTCGAACAACTCCACGTCTCCAGCGAGCCTACCGCGGACTTGGAGTCGGTTGGCTCCACCGATGCGATGCTTGTCGACTCCGACACAGCGTCGCTCGACGCCTTCCCCTCCAACGTGATCATCTTTGACGACCCTCTTCCTCGAGCCGACAGTGGCGGCAGCACCATCACCGAGGTCATAGTCATCAGCCACGATGTCACCTTTGGTGAAAACGCCCATGACGCCCTGCAAGCAACGCTGCACAATCTATCCGCCCCCATCCCGGCCGACACTGACGTCGAGACGCTGGAGGCACGCCGCCTCGCCCTCCTTGTGGAGGGCCAGAGGATAGCCTCCATGAGACGCCTCACTGAAGCTCACCAGCGCGAAGTTGACCGCGTCGCCTTCGGTACGCCGCCTCCTGAAGGGCTAAGCCGAGCCGACATCGTCAAGAAGCGCGGCGCGGCCATCGCCAGCATGCTGGGAGCGGACCGCCTAGTCTATGCCATGCCTCTCGAGAATCTACGCGCCGCTCAGTCGATCGTAGACGAGTTGAATGGACTGGGGGCCGACGAGCTCCCCTACATGACCAGACGCATCCAGCAGTTGATCAACGCGGCCGCAGAACGGCACGAAGCCGGCGTCCGCGCAGGAAGCCCCCCCTCGCCGAGAGCACGGCGCGACATCACAGACGCCTACTGCAGGCGGCGCTCGTGCGAGACAAGAGAAGGATCTGGCTGCTAGCCGCAGTCGGACTCGAATCACCATCGAGTGCGACGCAGAAGGCCGCCCTCGAGGTGTGGAATGACGAGGCGACCCGCCTCCTCCTCCACCTCGTGGGGAGAGATATCCCACCCCGCCGCCTGTCACGCATCCGACTCTCAGTGGCCGGCTGGGCCACCGAGAAGGAGTCGGCGAGAATGATGCCCGCCATCGAATCGACCGCCTAGCACGATCCCTGGCACTGGAAGAAGACGACGATGTGGGTCCACCCTGTTTTGGCCCCCGCATCCGCGACGAGCCCTTCCTCAAAGGGTTCTCGCTCCCAATAGACACGCCCAAGTACAACGGCTCCGTGAAGCCGGAAGATTGGTTGATCGACTACTCCACTGCAGTCCGCATAGCAAGTGGGAACAGGCTTGTTGCCATGAAATATGTCCCCCTCATGCTCCAAGGCACGACGCGCACTTGGCTCAACAGCCTCAAGCCTTACAGCGTCAACAGCTGGCTAGACTTCACGGAAGTCTTCATCCGCAACTTCACCAGCACATACACGTGGCCTCCCAAGCCTCGCCAGCTTTCCTTGTGTGTTCAAAAGCCCAACGAATCGACACGCGACTACCTCACGCGTTGGGCCGAGCTCCGCAACTCCTACGAGGGGGTGCACGAGGTTCAAGCTATAGAATACTTCGCCGCCGGGTGCAGAGAAGGCACCCTCCTCAAGCACCGACTCCTCTGCGACGAGCCGACTACCCTCGACGAGCTGTTGATCATAACAGACAAGTATGCCACGGCCGACTCCTCGATGAAGACCGAGCTCCGAGTAGACGCCTCCAGAAAGGTGCTGGCTCCGGCTCCCAAGACGCCGGTTGGAGAATCCAGCCGACACCCGTACCAGAACGACCATAAGCGCAAGGCCCCCATGCCGTCTTCCACCAGCCGGCAGGTGGCCACGGTCGAAGACGAATAACCTGAAGGGCGGCCGGCACCCAAGAAGCAGAAGGGCGGCAGGCCCGCTTGGCAGCCGGCTTTCTCCTACGAGCAAACCCTTGATACCCCCTGCAAGTTCCACAGCGGCGCGAAGCCGTCCAACAACACAACTCGGAAATGCCATTGGCTCACACGAATCTCCAAGGGCGAAGGGCTATTGCCGCCTCCGCCTGCAGGCCAGCCACCTCCAGCCCCTCAGCAGCCGGCCGCTCGGCCAGTGGTCGGAGCTATCCAAGACGAGTTCCCTGATGAACATGCCACCTACGTCGTCTTTACAAGCCATACTGAAGACCGGCGCAGCCGGTGCCGACAGCAGCAAGAAGTCAACGCGGTCGCCTCCAACAACCCCGAGTTTATGCACTGGTCGGAGAAGCCTATCAGCTGGAGCCAGGCCGACCACCCAGAGGTGATGCCATCTCCTGGCTCCTATGCATTGGTTTTGGATGCCACTCTCATGACAGAAAGGCGAGCCGCCCGTTTCTCCCGCGTACTGATAGATGGCGGGAGCAGCATCAACATACTGTACCGTGATACCATGGAGAAACTCAACATCAAGCCAAAGCAGCTCATGCCAAGTCGGACTGTGTTCCATGGCATCGTACCCGGCCTATCCTGCTCACCAATCAGCAAGATCAAGATGGATGTCCTCTTTGGGGGCAAGGATCATTTCCGCCGAGAAGCGGTATGGTTTGAGGTAGTGGATCTGGAGAGCCCGTACCACACATTGCTTGGCCGACCTGCTTTGGCCAAGTTTATGGTTGTACCTCACTACGCCTACCTCAAGATGAAGATGCCGAGTTCCAAGGGCATCATCACCATAGCTGGAGACTACAAGAAATCTTCTGAGTGTGCGGCAGCTAGCAGCCGGCTGGCCGAGTCCCTTGTGATTGCTGAAGAGAAGAAGATGCTGGATCGAGTCGTAGCCATGGCTGGCAAGCAGCCTGCCCTATCCCCCGACCCCAAGGAATGTGATGCTCAAGGTTCTTTCCAGCCGGCCAAAGAGACAAAAAAGATACCTCTAGACCCGGAGCACTCGGAGAGGTACACTGTCATGGGCACCGGCCTCGACAGCAAATAGGAAAGCGAGCTCATCGATTTCCTCCGTGAGAATTGGGACATCTTCGCATGGTCTCCCAAAGACATGCCGGGTGTCCCAACGGATTTCGCCGAGCACAAGCTACACGTCCGATCTGACGCCAAGCCGGTCAAGTAACCCTTGCGCCGCCTGTCAAAAGAGAAGAGAAGAGTAGTCGGAGAAGAAATAGCCCGGCTTCTGGCAGCCGGCTTCATTCTGGAGGTGTTCTTTCCAGAGTGGCTTGCCAACCCGGTCCTGGTGTTAAAGAAGAACAAGCAGTGGCGCATGTGCATTGACTACACCAGCCTCAACAAAGCCTGCCCTAAAGATCCTTTTGCTCTGCCAAGGATTGATCAAGTGATAGACTCCACAGCCGGATGCGAGTTGTTGAGTTTTTTGGATGCTTACTCGGGCTACCACCAGATAAAATTGGACCCAGCTGACCACTTGAAGACCGCCTTCATCACCCCATTCGGGGCTTTCTGTTACCTGACTATGACATTCGGCTTAAGAAATGCCGGTGCCACTTTTCAGCGTTGCATGCAGAAATGCCTCCTCAAGCAACTCGGCAGAAATGCCCACGTCTATGTAGATGATGTTGTGGTGAAGACGGAGAAACACGGCACCTTGCTGGAAGACCTCAAGGAGACCTTTGAAAATTTGCGCTGGTTTCAGATCAAGCTCAACCCTGAGAAATGCGTGTTCGGGGTACCAGCCGGCCAACTTCTAGGCTTCCTGGTCTCCGAACGCGGCATCGAATGCAACCCAGTGAAGATCAAGGCCATAGAGAGAATGAAGATTCCTACCAAGCTGCGAGATGTCCAAAAGTTCACCGGATGCCTGGCGTCTTTGAATCGCTTCATCAGCCGGCTCGAAGAGAAGGCTCTCCCCCTCTACCGACTCATGAAGAAGTCCACTCACCTTGAGTGGAATGACCAGGCGGACCAAGCTTTCCACGAGCTAAAGAAGATGCTGTCCACGCCGCCTGTCTTGGCGGCACCGACTGAGAAAGATCCCATGTTCCTCTACATTGCCGCCACTAGCTGGGTGGTCAGCACAATTATCGTGGTTCAGCGTCTAGAAGAGGGCCGAGCTCAGCTAGTCCAGAGGCCGGTATATTATTTGAGCGAAGTACTGTCCACCTTGAAGCAGAACTACCCGCACTATCAGAAGATGTGCTATGGTGTGTACTTCGCCTCCAAGAAGCTCAAGCCCTACTTTCAAGAGCATCCCATTACGGTCGTATGCACTGCCCCGCTCGCCGAGATCATAGGCAGCCGGGATGCATCCGGCCGAGTGGCAAAATGGGCCATTGCACTGGCTCCTTACACAATCTACTACCAGCCCCGCACCGCCATCAAGTCCCAAGCATTGGCCGACTTCCTCGTCAACTGGGCCGAGACCCAATACCTGCCACCAGCCCGCGACTCCACTCATTGGCGGATGCACTTCGATGGATCCAAGATGCGCACCGGCTTGGGAGTCGGCATCGTCCTCACCTCTCCCAAAGGCGACAAACTCAGATACACATTGCAAATCCATTTTGCCGCCTCCAACAATGTAGCCTAGTATGAGGCACTCATACACGGGCTCCGACTAGCCAAGGAACTCGGCATCCGCCGGATCCTGTGCTATGGCGACTCGGACTTGGTGGTCCAATAATCATCCAGCGACTGGGACGCCAAGGACGCAAACATGGCAAGCTACCGTTTCCTTGTTCACCAAATCAGCGGATACTTCGAGGGGTGTGAGTTCCTCCACGTGCCACGGGCCGACAACGAGCAAGTAGATGCCCTGGCATGAATAGGCTCCACCCGGCAAGCTATACCAACCGGCGTCGCCCTCCAACGCCTCCTTAAGCCGTCTGTTAAGCCATCTCCGGAATCTAGCTCCATCTTTGTGCCGCCTGACCCCGACGCAGTCGGATCCGACTTCGGGAACCAAGCAGGCGGCTCGGGGACTTCGACAGCCAGCTCGGGGACTGCCATAGTTGAACCCGGCCCAGGGACTACTGCAGCCGGCCTGGGGACTGCACCGACACAGCAGGCGGCGGCCGACTTCAGCTCTTCACAACCCAGCCCACCCGCCCTGGTTGTAGTAGCCGTTTTGGCGATAGAAGAAGTCACAGCTCCATCATGGGCCCATCCCATCCTCCACTTCCTGATAAACGGAGAACTGCCGACTGACGAGATCTCGGCAAGACAAGTCCAACGCCGAGCTGGAGCATACACTATAATGAACCGAGACCTTGTTAGGCGCAGCCTTACTGGAGTCTTCTAGCGTTGCATCGAGCCAGAGAAAGGCATAGCAATCCTCGAAGACATCCACCAGGGCGAATGCGGACACCATGCAGCCTCAAGGTCACTCGTCGCCAAAGCTTTCTGCCATGGATTCTTCTGGCCGACTGCTTTGGAGGACACCAAGGAGTTAGTCAAACACCGCAAAGGGTGCCAAATGTTCGGCTCCAAGCAGCACCTACTGGCTTCTGCACTCAAGACCATCCCCCTCACCTGGCCTTTTGCCGTCTGGGGACTGGACATGGTGGTCCCATCCAAGACGGCGCCCGGCGGCATGACACATCTACTTGTCGCCGTGGACAAATTTACCAAGTGGATTGAAGTAAAGCCGATCAAGAAACTGAATGGGCCGACTGCCGTGACATTCATCGCAGATATTACAACCCAGTACGGAGTACCACACAACATCATCACCGACAATGGCACGAATTTTGCCAAGGGAGCACTGGCACGTTTCTGCGCGACACAGGGCATCCGACAGGACTTAGTGTCCGTTTCCCACCCGCAGTCAAACGGCCAAGTCGAGCGAGCAAACGGCCTCATCCTCTCCGGCATCAAGCCTCGATTGATCGTGCCGCTAGAGCGTTTGGCCGGCTGTTGGCTCGACGAGCTGTCGGCCGTCCTCTGGAGTCTGCGCACCACCCCGAACAAGTCAACCGGCTTCAGCCCTTTCTTCCTTGTATATAGTGCCGAGGCTGTCATCCCAACTGACATCGAGTTTGACTCACCTCGGGTCACCATGTACACAGAGGCGGAGGCCAAGGAAGCACGAGAAGATGATGTCGACTTGCTGGAAGAAGGCCGGCTGTTAGCCCTCAGCCGGTCCGCCATCTACCAGCAGGGTCTACGCTGTTACCACAGCCGGAAGGTCAAGCCAAGATCTTTCCAAGAGGGCGATCTTGTGCTCCGGCTGATCTAGCGAACAGCCGACCAGCACAAGCTCTCAGCCCCTTGGGAAGGCCCCTTCATCATCAGCCAGGCTCTAGGCAACGACTCCTACTACCTGATCGACGCACAGAAGCCGAAGGCACGCAAGAGAGATGATTCCGGCAAGGAGTCGGAGCGACCATGGAACGCCAACCTTCTCTGAAGATTTTACAGTTAAAATGCAGTATGTACCACACTACCTTTTGTACTAAAGTACGAGACAACAGGCCTCCCGAGGTGTACTCGGGGACTACCCTCTTTTATCTATGAATGATGGGTATCATACCCATGGTTATGCCACTACATTCGTTTTTTCGTCCGGCACCGGGTTCGATCAATCGGCCCGGGGACTTGCCGCCTTGAGTTATATTCAAAGTTCTACCTGCAGTCAGACAAGTAGTGTGCCGACACCCAAGCCCTCTCTTGCTAAAAGTCGCAGCTTGAAGAATCGACTGTCCGGCTGGCAAGAGCCAAAGGCAGGAAAGGATGCCTACACGAAAAACGGCTAAGGATTAGCGAACTTATATAACCCAACCGGCTCCCCCCCCCCCCGCTGCCAACCGGCTGTCAGAGCAGCCGGCTGGCCGGCTTCCCTCCTTACTCTGCTACAATCTAAGAAAGCTCGAGTACTTGTCCTTCCAGACGGCCAAGCCCTTACCCGGTCACAGACTGCAGAGCAGCTGTCTGGCTGGGAAGGTGGCGACTAAGGAAGGGCGGCAAAGGAAAACAGCCAAAAGATGAAAAGCAAGTAGGAATGGAAGCCAAGCACATGCATAATTATATTTACACAAAAAGGCCTTCGAAAGGCCGGCATCCGACATAGTTTGAATACACCCCCAGTGGGTGGAACTGCGCAAATTTAATAAAGAGTTGTTTAAAGAGTAACAAGCAGGAAAGTAAAGACGGCGAGTCAGGCCAAGGGAGCAACGGGGGAGTCCGCCAGGTTGGTGGAGATGGAGGTGTTGGCTGGAGGAGTGGCCGGCTGGCGAGTCTCGGCTTGGTTGTCACCTGCAGCAGGCGGAGCGTTCGCACGCGCCTCATTGCTGGAGGCACGATCAGGCTAAGGCTGGCTGGCTTCTTCACCATCCGGCACAATGTCTTCGCCATCCTCCTCCTCCTCTTCACCCTCGTCGCTGGAGTCGATCTCCTCTGCCAAGTCTTCACCGTCTGCCGGGTTCAGCCCGAACCATTCTTCCGACTGAGCAACGCCGTCTTCGTTTACCTCAGGAGCAAAGGCGCTGGTGTCGGTGAAGTCGGCGATCGCCGAGGCACGCTCGATGATAGCCGGCCGCACCGCCTCCAGCTCCCCGTCAGCCTCCTGCCGCCAGGTGCGCAGCTGGTCCAAATTCAGCCCAGGATACTAAGCCCGGACGAACTCTAGCGCCCGCTGAGCGCCGGACCGAGCTGCTGAAGCCTTCCAGGCCTCGAAGCGGCCGACTGCTACCTCCAGTCAGTCGGCAGTCCGGCTGGGGGTGCGGGGAATCACCTTGCCGGGCCAGAGGGCGGCCAGTACCTGCGCTCCGGCATGGTGAAGATGGCGGAGCATGCGATACACCGACTGAAGGCGGGCTTGGATCACCAGAAGCTGCTCCTCAAGTGACCGGTTGGCGTCCGGTGCGATCTCAACCCCAGCCTGCCGTCGGGCTTCATGGTGAGCTTCAATGGCTTGGTTGGCGGCAACGGAGTAACCAGGAAAGTATTCTTCACAAAGAAGAAAGAAATAGAGCAAATCAAAAGATAAACCAGATGACAAGGACGAGCAAAGAAGCGCAGAAGAGAGCGGCCTACCATCAATCAAATATTCAACCCGGTTGTAGCCTTCGCTCAGCGTCTGCCTTGCTTTGGTCTCATACTCAGCTTTGAGGGCGGCCTCGCTGTCCTGCGCCGTCTTCAGGGCCGCCTTATGGTTCTCCTCCTGGTTGGCCAGTTTCTTGGCCAGGCGATCACGTTCCTGAGCCAAGGCGTTGAGCTCGGCCTCCTTGGCATGAAGGGTGGTCTGGGCCACAACTAGCTGCTCCCTCAAGTCGGCATTGGCCCCTATCGATATAAAGAAGAAGAAATTAAGGAAGAAGTCGTCAGGAAAGATCCGACCCGACTGCTCAGCAGTCGACCTGAATCTCGAGGACTACACCCAGTGGGTGCGCTGGCGCGCCCCCACATGAGATAAAGAACCAAAGCACTCACTCCGGCTCTCTGTCAGATCGGCGGTCTTCTGATTCATCTCCCGGGCTTGGGAGTTGAAGGTAGCGGCGTGGAGGTTGTGATAGTCCTGCAAATAGGACAAAGATGAGAACAAGAACAAATCATTAAATCAAAGTCTTCTAAGAAGTTCCAAGCCGCCTGCTCAGTAGCCGACTTGGAACTCGGGGACTACACCCAGTGGGTGCGCTGACGCGCCCCCACAAAAGAAATCAAGAGCAAGAAGACTCACCCGAATGGCCGACCATGTTGCAAGAAACTCCTGGGTATACTGCTTCAGCGCGGTGGCCTGAGACTGAAGCCGGCTCCGGACATCCTGCACTGCCACATTCATCATGGCTGTCCCACCGCCCCGCGTCCACCCTGGCGAGCTGACGCTGGCCGTCTCCAGGTCATGGGACAACAAGCTGGAGCCCGCGGCCCTTTGTGGGTCCGGCTCTGAAGTCGCCTTCCCTGCGCGCCGATGAGTCGGCGACAGGATCACGAGATCCGCCCTCACAGTCGGCTCGCCTCCAGCCGGCTGCTCAGGCGGCGCCTCGGGCCGGCCGCCTTGGCCCGTCCCGGCTGACGAAGGCGGCACCGCCTCTCCCTCTGGGACGACTATGTCGCCCCCTCCCTCTCCATCGCCGGCTGGTCGCGGCTGGCTTCCTCTGGCGGGGGCACCGGGATATCGGGGCCCATGGTGTGATGGGGGATGACGAGTTGTGGAGGCTGGCTGAGCAGAGCCTCCACCACCCTCTCTGCGGCCGCGGCCTCCGCCTGAGCCACGGCCGCCGCGTCGGCCGGTGCCTCAGCCGACTCCGCCGT
Organism: Triticum aestivum; assembly: GCF_018294505.1. NCBI lineage: Eukaryota > Viridiplantae > Streptophyta > Magnoliopsida > Poales > Poaceae > Triticum > Triticum aestivum. The sequence continues at coordinate 705,227,396 of NC_057801.1, forward strand.
CGTCTCCTGAGCCGCCTTGGCGGCCGCTGCCCTTTGCTCCTCTGCCTCCCGCTCCTCCCGTGCCTCCCGCATGTTTTGCTCTGTTGCCGCTTGGAGCTCGGCACGGGGTCTACGCGGCGGGAACTCACAGATCCTCCCGCCCCTCCGACTATGGAGGCGGCTGTAGTCCGCTCAATAGAGAGCGGAGCCCTGGTTGATAAGACAAGAAAAGGCTTAGAAGATTGCCGACTGAAGAGAAGAAAGAAAGGAGTGTGAGGATTAACACTTACGCCGAAACTGCCTGTGGCTGCTTCACCACCTTGCGGAAGCGGGCCGCCTTCGCGGCCGCCTCGTCCCGCTTGGTCGCCGCCGCGAAACCCTTGGGCTTCTTTGGCCGACCGCCGAAGAGAGTCGGCACCGCCTGGCGTTTCTGTGCGCCGCCCCGTGCAGCCGGCCCGCCAGAAGGGCCCGCTCCTTGATGGTCGGATGCCGGCTGGCGGCGCGGAATAGGTTTGGCCTCGTCATCATCCGACCAGTCATCGAAACCGGTGGTGAACCCAGAGCCGCCTGCCTCGCCACCTCCCCCTACGGCGTCGTCGTCTAAGGAGGCTGCCCCCAAGTCGGGATCGTCCAGGTCGTCCGTCGCACGATCAGGGGCGAACTCGCGTTCCGCCCCCATGGTTCCGACGGACAGATGGAGGAGGGGGTTCTGATTAAAAACAAGCCGACTGGTCAGAAGCCGGCCAGAGAGAACTGGGAAACAAGAGAAGAAGAAAAGAAGGAAGGCTTACCACAGGCAGGGGGTTGGCGCGAGAATACGGCTCCTTGCCGTACCGCCACTCCTCGGTGAGCTTGCAGTTGGCGATGTAGTTCACCATGTAAGATACCTTGTCGTGCGGCATCTCCTTGGTGCTCAGCCGGCTTGGATCGAAGCGGCCGCTCATCTGGCAGATCAGATGAGGGCAGCCTTGGAGCGGGAGCACCCGGCGCTCCACGAAGGCGGCTATCAGGTCGGGCCCACTCAGGCCCTCCGACTAAATCAGCACCCGAAGCCGGGCGACGGCGCCAGCCCCAACCGGCGTCAGCGACCTGGCCCGATAGGACCACGAGGGTTGTCTCCCAGCAGGCGGGCCAGCTATGTAAGCCGGCAGATTGACATAGTCGCCCTGCGATGCGACGTTCTTCACATAAAAGTAAGATTTCTGCCAAAGCTTCACCGACTGGATCAGTGCGATGGGCGGAAATGGGTTGTCGGCTGTCGATCTCCGTATGGCGATGAAGGCGCCGCATGGAGCCGGCAGGCCCGCAACGACCGTACCGAGCTTGGACTGGAAGAACTCCCCCCAAAGTTCGATGGTGAGGAGGACGCCGAGGAAGCCTTCGCACAAAGTGACGAAGACCAACAACAACACCACCGTGTTTGGAGTGAGGTGGTGCGGCTGGAGATGATAAAACTCAAGAAACGAGCGAAAGAAGCCGCTCGCAGGCAGGCCGACGCCGCAGGCAGTGCGAGTAGAAGATTACCCGCTCGCCCTCCTCCGGCGCCGGCGAAACCTCCCGCTCCCGAGCGAGATGGACCCGCACGTGATCCCTTCCCGGCAGCCGCCACGTCTTGCGGAGGAAGTTGATGTGGTCTTCACGGACGTTGGAGCCATCCCAGGAGCTCGACGTCGGAGCCATGAGGACGGGAGGGCGACGGAAAGCGCGGCGACGGAGAGCACGCGGTTCGGTGGCAGCAAGACTGCGGCATGCCAAGAAGAATGGCGGAAAGGTGGCACGGTGGAGAGCCGCTGCGGCGACGGAGAGGAAGAATAAGAAGGGAATGGCGGAGCGAGGGCGAGCGTGCGAGCGACTGCCGCTCCCCCTCCTCCCCCTACTTATAGCCCCGCGCGGCGAAGCCGAGGAGGCAAGGCGTGGGGGGTGTGGGATTAACTGCGCCCAATCCCCCACATCCCGCGATTATTGCGCCTTTACGGCGAGTGGAAACCGCCGTCGGAAGACGTGCGGTCGGTTCGGGCCGCAAAAGATCCGCGCCCGGGCCGAGGCGTGGGAGTGGTGGGCCCCGATCTATAGCGGCGTCCCGTCACGCGCGTGTGTTGGCAGGCCCTTCCAGCTGAAGCGTGCCATGTGGCGCGCAGGCAGCGGGCCGCCAGCCCGCGGCCTGGCCAGCGAGCCAGCTGGTTTCCGCCTTCAGATTTCGAAGAAACTTCGCCGAGAAGGCATGCATAAGTGAAGCCGGCTCCTAGATGCCGGCTCTTTGGGATAGGAAGCTGGCTGAGCTTCTCGTCCCCCTTTCAGCCACGAAGCCCAACCAGCTTCAGGGACTATTGTTGGAGTAAATGACCACGGGTAGCCTAGCCGGCTCCCTTAGGCCCTTTGAGAAAACAACAGGCTGATCGAGTCTTGGAGCACCCAAGACACGGGGCCGCCTTCCTCTGACCGGCTGCCTCACAAGCCAACTACCGGAAGGCGGCCCAGCCCTAAACTCTCTTGGAGGACGCCACGATAGGGCCGACTCCAAGAAGCCGGCCACGAAAGGGCCGACTCCAAGAAGCCGGCCCAAGAAGACCGACTCCAAGAGGCCAGCCCCTGGCGAGCGGCCTGGGCCGTGCCCTCAAAGTCTGCACCCCCATAACGATGATGGGACAGGGCGTGGCAACAGTAAAGCCTGCAACCCCCAAATCCCGGAGTACGCATGGCTACAGTACGCCGTACGGGGCAGCCATCACCCGTCCGGCGTGGCACTGTTGCCATGCTGGTCATGACACCCTCCACGACGAGATGCCAGTACGGCCCGCAGGCGGCGGGCCCCTTTGGTCAGAGAGACGCCCGAAGGCGACCTTGCCTCCTCCAGCCGGCCTGGGGCACAGCCGGCTTCCTATGGCCGGCTTGCTCCCCTCCTCGGGGCGCGCGCACCATTAAGGAGACAAGACGATGTAAGGGTACAGTGAGAGCCCGCGAGGCGGCGGCACTGTAGCCATGCTTACCTCGACAAAGCCCTCGTCATCAGAGGCAAGGCAACAATGAACATCCCCCGACAAGACCCCCAAGCGGTGGGGCCGGCCTGTCGCCCAATGAGTCGGCAGCCGGCGGGACCCACCAGTCGGCGGGCCCCAGCGGCCGGCGGAGAAGCCGGTAGCCATAGACACTGACGGCTAGGGCCCGCGCCCAATCGGATTACCATTGTACCCTCGGGGGGTAGGCCTATATAAACCCCCGGGGACACCCATGCAAAGGGTTGATCTCAGTTAGTTTTAGACACCACCATAAGGAGAGAAGAGAGCTAGCCTTGCCCTTCTTCCTCCTCACACCGAACAGCTCAAGGAGCCTCTTGTAGCTTCTTGTCGATCTAGTGATCATGCGGAGACCCCGCGGAGCAGGAGTAGGGGTATTATCTCCACGGAAAGCCCCCAACCTGGGTAAGATCCGCCGGCGTGCATGTCTTCGCCTCATCCCGTTTCCAGGCACCGGCGATGTCTTACTGGCTCCCACAATGATAAGCCACCCGTTGGCATATGTCGCACCTACCACCCGACAAGCTCCTTCATTGATGATGGGTAGCCGGTGGTGCTTTTTTGCCGAGAATTAAAAAAATAACTTATTCCCTGTGTCATGCGGTTTATTCATCTCTTGCCTATTTCTCTGTTTCAGATAATGGTCATGTTTACACTCGAGTGTGTGATTTGTGGAGGGGAGGTGCAGTCTATCTGAATATTCAATTCATGCTTTGATCATGAGTATAGTACATTCAAAATTAGCAAAAGCAATTGTCAATCTTGTAGGCTATGAAACAACATGTTTGTTGTTGCGGTATGGAAATTTACCATGCTGCGGCAATGGGGGTAAACTCTTACGATGAGGTTTTTTTGTGTACCTGAAGTCCGGAGAGAAAGGTAGGGTACCTGAGGTGAGTCTTATGCCCTTCCATGTTTTCATTTTTTGTGTGTCTTGAATTTTGTATTTAATCAATGTGAATTGTTCCATAACAATTGCCCTGTTTTGATTACTGTGATCGCTATTTACTGCTTTTGATGGTCACTACAAAACTCGCCCTTTTTAGACAGGTGCATCACTTGGTTTGATACATTTTACATCCAGGCTATGATGTGTTGGGCTCTTTGTTAGCCATGTTTTGCTCAACTTTTTGTGAAGGAAATTGCCGCATCGGAGCCAAGATTTCCTTTTGTCGATGGCACCGTAAAGTTGTATTACTTTGAACACATTTAGTTTGTACAAAGCTTCCTTTTGATGGCTTGAAACATGTCACTAAATCTAGTTGAATGAAGAAGACACTTATTAGTATGCTTAGTAGCTATGAGTCGGTAGTTGTCTCTCCTATCCTGCTCTTATTACCCCTCTCCTATTATAGCGCTTTTGGTACCGAAGTTCATGTCGAGTGGTTGTGCTTTTGGTTCCAAATTTCCTATCGAGTGGCTATGCTTTGTGGTCTTATGAATGCACTAAAATTGATCATGCCTTATAGTGTGATGCCGATAATAAGCATCATTATGTCTCGCTTTCATCACAATTGAATGTTTCTTCTTCACTGTATTGTTATCATGTATGAATGCATATGTTGTACCTGGATTACATGAATGCATATGTTGTACCTGGATTACTACTGACTCCGCATTACCCGCTTGATCAAAATGTTGCGACCGGCACCCTCGCGCCAAGGCGCGATCCCGATCTAGTTCATTAAGAATAGGAGACATAGTTTTAAAGTGACAAGACCACAAAGGGCGAGTTGTGAAGGCCGAAAAGACTAACAGAATTACTCGTAAAACTCTAAGGCCCCTGCCAAAACCCAGAGGGTTGCTCCGGATTTGCACTTGTATCCTCGAAGTTAAGAAGCCTCGTTACGGAAGACTCTAGCATTTCTCTCATTCCAAATCTCCCAATATACGAACATGGTTAGGGTTTCATCGTTCTGCGGCGAGCGCCATCAGACATGAATTACTGTATAGGGTTAAACCCTAGCCGCCGTCAACCATGGTTGTGCCTAAGCATTTGCCCCTAAGAAAGATTAATCCTCCTTCGCCTTGTTCAAGTTTTCTTTCTTTGACTTTAGTGTTGATTCGGTCTGAATATTAGTTGGGTTTGTCAATCTTCTAATTCACTATGCTCCATAATTTTGGAATCCTTTTATTCAGTTGAGGTGTTCAACTTTAGATTTGGTTCACGGTTTTGACTAGATAAATGATTCTCAGGGAGCTCTCTCATTCAACTGAGTTATTCAATTTTGAATTTGATCACGGTTTTGATTCGGTCAATGATTTCTCAACCAGACTGGATTTTTTACAACAGCTCACAATGGATTTTTTGAAGTGAAAATGTACTTTCAGAGGGAAAACTTGGAGTCGAGTTTTTTTTGAGAGGTAACTTTTTTTGAGGCAAACACACGCTTTATTAAATCTCTGAAATAATGTTTACAGGGGTATTAATTGGATCATAAGGCATACCTAGCCAAATGTGGCGACCGACATCTAAAGACGAAGTGTGCTTTGCAAGGCGATGTGCCTTAAAGTTGGAGTTTCTACTTTCATATATGAAATGACAACTAGCCATAGACAATTTCCGAGCTCTGACCTCGTGGATGATTGCACCATACGGGGTACTAGTTCCCTGCTCAATGTCCTTGATAACCACTTGACAATCTGACGCCCTATGGACACTTGCTAGGTTGAGATCTTCAGCCAAAGAGAGACCTTCCCGACAGGGCAGGGCCTCCATGCTTGTTGGATCAGTTATGTTGCGCACAACAATGGCCGATGCTCCCATATATTCTCCAAGCTCGTTTTCTGCAGACTGCAGCAGCCGCGACCACCATACCATCTCGAGAAAATGCTCCGTCAACGTTGATCTTCGCATGGTTTGACGTTGGCGAAAGCCACCTGCTGCTCGTAACACTCGCTTTAGTAGTTGCCGCTGTAGTCAAAGCTTTAGCTTGAATTGCACCTAGCTCTGATAGGTATGAATCCACAAAGCAATGAATATGTTCAGGGCTCTGGAATATACTTTCATGAATTGCCTTGCGTCTCGCTGACCAGATGGCCCATAGCGTCACTATCATCATTGTGAATTCCTCTTGAGATAGTGTATAGTGCATGAAAAACAGCCATAACTTGAAGTTGAGTAGTATTCGTACTATATTCTGGGTTTTTTGTTTTTGAAAATTACTATATTCTGGGCTTCGCTAGTGGATCTTGTACCAAATGCGTTTCTGCCCGTGGGCTAAAGCCCATCTCACTGACCCGGCCACACACTCCTCCTGATTCCTTCCCCCTTCCCTCCCGCGGCCGGCGATGGCCGCCTCCCGCCGCCTGGCGCGGAAGCTCCCCTCCATCATCTCCAAGCACCAGCGCCTCATCTCGCCGGAGATCGAAACCCTGGAGGAGACCCCCGAAATCTCCACCTCGCCCGCCTCCATCCCCCTCGACCCCTCCCTGCCGCTCCTCCCGCTCGCCGTCTCCCACCTCTCGCCGCCGAGCCCCCTCCCGTCGCTCCCCTCCGCGCACGCCTCCTCCCCGGAGGCGCTCCTCCGCCTCCTGCGCCGCGCGCGGCACCACCCGCGGCTCGCGCCGCTCGACCTCCACCTCCTCCTCGCAGCCGCCGACGCCTCCTCGGCCTTCCGCCCCGACCACCGGCTCACGAGCCTCCTCGCCGCGCGCCTCGCGGCCTCCCGCCGCCTCCCCTCGCTGCGGCGCCTCCTCCAGCTCGTCCTCTCCCGCCCCTGCCCCTGCGCCGACGACTCCATCTTCGCCTGCCCCGACCTCCTCCCGACCTTCCGCAAGGCCATCCTCGCCTTCGCCACCTCCGGCGACATCCCCGCGGCGTCTGAGGCCCTCGCGTCCCTCCGCCGTGCCGCGGACTCGCCCCTCCCCGCCGAGTTCTACAACATCATCCTCCACGCCCTGGCCCGTCTCCACCGCCACAACGACGCCATCCGCTTCTACGGCGAGATGACCAGCGTCCACCGCGTCGTCCCGGATGCCTACACCTTCAACATACTCATCAACAGCTCCTGCCGTGTCGAAGGCGTCGATTCCGCCATGCGGTGGTTTGAGGAGATGCGGCACCGGAGCTGTGCGCCGACTGGTGTGAGCTTCAATACTCTTATGCGCGGGTTCTTCAGAGAGGGCAGGTACAAGGAAGGCCTTAAGGTTGCTCACGAGATGCTGCAGCTTGGGTCCGGGCTGTCGGTTGCTTCCATGCAGATTTTGATCGGTGGGCTGTGCCGTGGAGGCGAGGCTTTGAAGGCAGCAGAGGTGTTTCAGGAGTTTTTGGTGGATGCAGTGGTGCCGGAAGGGTTTGATTGCTTGGATCTTGTTGAATCTCTGTGCCATGTTGGGAGGGTAGACAAAGCAGTGGAAGTGGTGGAGTTGGTATTGGAGAGGAACATGGCATCCTGCTTGAGTGTCCCTGCTGGCGTAACGGTTCTGGATTGCTTGATGAAGGCGGGGAAGCTGGATGATGTGTGCCGGTTGATGGGAAGGATGGTTGGGGAGGGGATTGTACCAGATACCATTTCTTGTAACTTTATCTTCGAGGCACTTTGTGAAGCTGGGCGGACTTCTAATGCAAACAAGCTGAGGATTCTGGCTAAGGAGAAAGGTTTTCAGGCTGATGGTGTGACTTATAGCATGCTGGTGCAGGGGTTTGGTAGACAGGGAAGGGTGAAGGAAGGCGAGGCTGTGTTGGATGAAATGCTTGATTTAGGGTTTATACCTAACATTGTGGCTTACAATAGGCTTCTTGATAGCTTACACGTGCGGAGATCTTTGCAATAACAAGTGAACTCCTGTAGACATGTGTATGCTCCAAACATCTTTTGGCCACATGGAAGCATGAAACTGCAAGATGTCAGAGAGTTGGTGCTTAGAATTCATGTGCAGAGTCTTTTCGAGGAACATAAAACAAAACAAGGGATAGTCGGATAGATGTCAGTTGAGACGAGCGGTGGTCATAATTGCACTGACAGAAGTTGCGAAATTCCAGTGATTCAAATGAGGTATTGTTTTGATTATGCCCTTTAGTTCGAACACTAGTCTTGATTTTGTTGTCTGCACACATTGTTGCTTCTTAGTTAAAGTACCATTAGTCATTATCTTGGACTCATGGTATCTGTAAACAGTTATGTGATTCACTGATTTGTTCGTTCTCCTATGGGGTCTATATTTACTTTGTTCGTCAAGGATGCAATCGGCCAACCCGCCAAGCCTGCATATAGCTATACCGTTTTTTGGAACGGATATATAACTATACTTAAAGTCAACTTAGTGCAATTCCCCATTTGAAATTAGCATAAGGTTAGCTTTAGGTATACTTAAATGTGGGCTTTGCGGGTTGCCTTCTTGCATTCGTAATTATCACTTGCTTGGACTCCTAGTAAGCAAGATACTAAAAGGTTTGGGTCTTCTTGGGTGTTTCTCCTCTCGATTCTGGTAAATTATCAATTGATGTCCTAGTTAAGGAATAGCTAGCCTCACACATACTTGCAATAGTTCTGGATTTGACAAGTCACAACATCCATCAGTGGGAACCCATGTTTTCTCGTATTGATTTAATCAGTATCTTTTTTTATTTATAACTTTGGTTGGTTGCAACGTTGTATCAGTGCTGCCCATTGGTCAGTTGACACTTCAAATGTAACCATACTTGTTATTCATCTGTGCTCTTTGAACTGTACAGTGTTCGAGTGCATGTTTTGCTCATTTCTTTAGACTCTAATTAATTCATCTTTGCTTACCAGGTTTGAAGGCCTCCCTGTTTGAACTGTACAGGATCATGTTTTTGTATAGCATTTTCCTTATATCTCTCAGACCAAGTGGTACTAAGATCTTGTTGATAGAAAATGCCTTGTGCCATCTGGTGATTTGACATCTGTACAGTTAGCGGGGCTGAATGATTAACATTCTCGTCCCTTATGTCTGGTGTCCAGATATTGTAGCCTTCCGGTATCAACTAATTGGAGAGTTATGATATTTGGACATTAGACAGGAAAGGTAACCATAAGGCAGAGATGAATAGTCTCGTTAAGAATTAACTCCCCAGGCTGCATGAGTTGGAGCGTTATAATACCTGGAGATTGTAGACATAGGGAAGACGTATGGCATCTTCCAAAGGTCACATATCCCTTGGCTTCTAGCATTCAATCGATCGCGAAACTTATAGGATGAGACACTATACAAGAAGATGATTTCCAGGCCTGTAAAGCATACTGGAAGATGCTCTTCTCAGCATGTTACAGAAGCTGATGGGTTGTTTCCCTTTCAAACATAACCAAGATTGGGCTATTGGCAAGTCTGGTAAGGTTAGTGATCCTGTTTAAGAACTCCGAGGAATAGCTGGGAAGTCAAGGGAACTGATATTGCATGCAAATAAATCACTGCTTCTGCTTTCTTGTTTCCCCATCTATTACCTCTGTTCCGAAATATAAGTCGCTGGGGGAGTTCAGTTTACACTCCCCCAACCACATATATTTAGGTACGGAGGGAGTACTTCAATATATTTTATGGATCTTGACCAACAGGAAAATTTGTTGTTGCCGATTATCGAAGATCAATACTACATCACACTACCATGAAGCAATTTGTTTTTAATGCTATTGCCCTTTTAGTCACACTATCTATGAATCATTTCAAGTGACAGTACCCACACTTTCCCAACATGTGGGTTGGGTTCTGTAATGACAGCATCCACATTTTTGTCATTGTATTTTCTCTCCAGATTGGCTGTTTAGAACATGTGTCCACATTTTTGTCATTGTATTTTTGTCATCCACATTTCTTAGTTAGCTATTTTTCTCCTTTTTGTCCTTTGTTCTGTGGGCACAAGCGGCTGCCAATGATGCCTGAATTGCTGCTCTAGGAGGCTAGGAGCAATGCTCTTAAGTCATGGATATGGAATTGGTAGCTTATTGCCTTCAACATATACTACCCCCTCCGTTCTTAAATACAAGTCCTTTTAGAGATTTCAATATAGACTAAATACGGAGCAAAATGAGTGAATCTACACACTATAATAGGTCTATATACATCCGTACGTAGTTCGTATTAAAATCTCTAAAAAGATTTGTATTTAGACACGAAGGGAGTTTTAGAAACGGAGGGAGTAGCAACTGTTGAGTATATGATTATTAGGAAGTATAGGATAGACTAGGATTTAGTCCTGCCTTGTCTTGTACTCCAAGTTGATCATTATTGTACTCCTATATATATGCCCATGAGGCTGAAGCAATACAATCAACTATTCCACCAAATCCCTCTTTCCCTTCTAACATGGTACTCCCTCTGTAAACTAATATAAGAGTGTTTAGATAACTAAAGTAGTGATCTAAACGCTCTTATATTAGTTTACGGAGGGAGTATTAGCCTAACCGATCCAAACCCTAGCCGCTGCCGCTTCCGCACCCGCGCGCCGCCCCTGGGGCGGTCAGCCTCCATGGCAGCCGCCGTGGGCCGCGCTGCTCGTACCTAGGGTTCATCCGCCAGTCATGTTGACTGGCTGCCCTAGAGTCTTTTTCCCAAGCCCTTGCTTCGGGTTTTTTCTCTCTCCCGCCGGTCATCTTGATCGGCGTTTTCTTGTTGGTTTTCTGATCTATGCTTGGTCGGTTTGCGTTGGTCGTCGACCCCCGTGCCTCTACTATGACATCGGCGTCGACTACACCGGCTTCTTTGTCAACAACCGCATGGCTTGGCTGGACGCCACGCCCAAGGGACGCCTTCGTGCGTCGCTGCCGGCCGCTCGTACGTGCGGTCTCCATTGCCGGTCGGTCTTCTCATCATCGCCGGGGACATCATCGACAACGTCGCCATTGACTCCGATCTACGCGTCGTCCCTGCCATGGTGCGTATAGCGCCGCTGTCGGTCTGATCAACCGAGCACGCACCTGTCTTCGCCAAGCACGTCCTCGAGCACACGCCTACCGTCGGTCAAGCCACCGGTGGCCATCGCGTTGTCCCTTCGGACCGCTGCGTCGCCGCCCCGAGGTCTTCCCGCCAGCTGGCCCGACCCGCGCACCGCTCCCACCGACGCCCCTTCGGGTTGTCGCGTCACGGCCCCCGTTCCATGCCGCCGCCCCAAGATCCTCCCACCTGCTACCCCCGTAGCCATCGCTGCCTTTGCGTTGCCCCTTAGGGTTGTCGCGCCGCAGCACGCGGTCTACGCCGCCTCCCGTCGGGCCGTTGCCCCCGACCAGTGGTTCTCCTCGCGGATACCCCGACCTGCGAGCCGCCGCTACACCATCTCCTCAGGTTGTAGTGCCACGGAACGCGGTCACCGCCGCCGCTAGAGGCCGTCCCCGAGGCATCATCGGCCCGCGCCCGCTGCTGCGTCACCCCTTCAGGCCGTAGTGCCGCGGCACACGGTCCATGCCACCCCGAGGTCTTCCTCTGTCGCCCCGACCTGCGCGCCGCCGTTGCGTCGCCCCTTGGGGCCGTAGCGCCGCGGCCCACGGTCCACTCCGCCGTCACCGCGCGTCGACTTTCCGTGGTATGCGCCGCGCCGTCTCCCTCGGCGCAGGAACGCCACCGTCCGTGCCGGTCTTCGCCACACTGTTGGGTTCTTCGCCTACTTCGAGCACCGCCGCTGCGCTACCACTAGTAGAAACCGGAGCTTTAAAACTGGTTCGTAAGGGCCTTTAGTGCCGGTTCTGCAACCGGCACTAAAGAGTGGAGACTAAAGCCCCCCCCTCTTTAGTACCGGTTCGGCACGAACCGCCAACCGGTACTAAAGTTATTTTTTAAAAAAAAATTGAAAAAAATATTTGATTTTTTTTCAATTTTCTGAATTATTTGATGATTTAGTCTCTAATCACCCCTCTTAACTGCTCAAGTGTGGATCACTCATTCCAAATCGTCTAACTTCCCGGCCGGTCACCCATCCTCTCACTCCCCCAGCCTGAGCACGCTTAACTTCGGAGATCTATTCCCCCTACTTTCTAAGTCTGCACTTGTTGTTTTCCTGACAAATGTAAGCTGTCAATCCTATTAACCCTCAGCAGTTTAGCTTGAGCATTAGGTCACACGTTTCACCGTTTGAGTTTGGAACTATTATTCTAAAAAACAGTTAGTAACACTAATATTTCTTGAATAAGTTTGACCACAGTTTGACCATAGTTTGACCACAGTTTGACCACAGTTTGACCACAGTTTGACCAGATTTGACCAAAATTCAAAAAATTGAAATAATTATTTAGTAACACTAATATTCTTGAATAATTATGTAGCAACATTAATACTTCTTGAATAAGTAATTTCGCCATAGTTTGACCAGATTTAACCAAAATAAAAAAACTGAAATTTGAGCATATCTTTTTTTTCTTTTGGAATTTGAGGATTCTAAAAAAATTGCAAACAGGCCGTAGGCCGTCAAAATCGGATGCGGATGTTCATGCTGAATTTTTTGATATATTATACGTTTTTTTCCGACATCGTATGCAAAACATGTCCAAATTTAAGTTTTTAAATTTTCCAAACTAATAGATGTAGTAATATAACTACATCTCAAAGAATTTTATTTTTTGAATTTTTTATCATTTTATTTTGTATTTTTCAATTTCCCTATAGTCCCGGTTTGTGTCTCCAACCGGGACTATAGGTCAAACCCCTTTAGTACCGGTTCGTGGCACGAACCGGTACTAAAGGTTAGCCCTTTAGTACCGCTTTGTGCCACGAACCGATACTAAAGGTGATCGCAGGGCCTCTACCTGACGCCAGCCTGCCACGACCCCTTTAGTACCGGTTCGTGGCACGAACCGGTACTAAAGGTTCAAAACAAACCGACACTAATGCATAGCCGTTCGAACCGGCATTAATGGTAACACTAGTACCGGGCCAAAATTGAACCGGGACTAATGTGTCTCACATTAGGTCCTTTTTCTACTAGTGTACTAACCTAGCCGTCGCTGCCGTCAGGCCGCCGCCGCCGCTCTTCTTCAGCCGCCGCCGCCCGTCCACCCCCTTCGTCTTCATCCAAGCACCAGCCGTCACCATCGTCGCCGTCATCTACCCCGACCACTTCGCCTACTCCGACCACCATTGGTGACATCGGCCCCATGCCGATTGGCGCCACAACCGTCGTCGAGTCTTCTTCTCTCCTGGCCCTCCGACTCCTCGACATGGCGTACAACTCGTGTAGGTCCCTCGTCTACGCATGCCCGGTGCTAGCAACACCGATGCGTGCCTTCGTCCACGACGTGTCCCCAGGCCTAGCAAGCCTGGCGCGACGCTTCATCAACTTCGTCTTCGTCCATCCATGCATGCCCGGTGCTGGCAACATCGACACGTGCCTTCGTCTACGACGTGTCCCCGGGTGTGGCAAACTCGGCACAACACCTTGTCAACATCGTCTTCTTCCCGGCACACCACTACTTCGACACCACTGCGCCCATGACTAACTCGGCGCCTCCTTGCGCTCGCGGATCCACGGCGACTTCCTCGACACTGGCTACCCTGACTCGACATCGACCACGGCGTTCTTCGCATGGCTACCTGTTGGAAATATGCCCTAGAGGCAATAATAAAATGATTATTATTATATTTCCTTGTTCATGATAATTGTCTATTATTCATGCTATAATTATGTTATCCGGAAATCATAATACATGTGTGAATACATAGACCATAACATGTCCCTAGTGAGCCTCTAGTTGACTAGCTCGTTGATCAACAGATAGTCATGGTTTCCTGACTATGGACATTGGATGTCATTGATAACGGGATCACATCATTAGGAGAATGATGTGATGGACACGACCCAATCCTAAGCATAGCACAAGATCGTGTAGTTCGTTTGCTAGAGCTTTTCCAATGTCAAGTATCATTTCCTTAGACCATGAGATCATGTAACTCCCGGATACCGTAGGAGTGCTTTGGGTGTACCAAACGTCACAACGTAACTGGGTGACTATAAAGGTATACTACAGGTATCCCCGAAAGTGTCTGTTGGGTTGACACGGATCGAGACTGGGATTTGTCACTTCGTATGACGGAGAGGTATCTCTGGGCCCACTCGGTAATGCATCATCATAATGAGCTCAATGTGACCAAGTGGTTGGTCACGGGATCATGCATTACGGTACGAGTAAAGTGACTTGCCGGTAACGAGATTGAACGAGGTATTGGGATACCGACGATCGAATCTCGGGCAAGTAACGTATCGATTGACAAAGGGAATTGTATACGGGATTACTTGAATCCTCGACATCGTGGTTCATTCGATGAGATCATTGTGGAACATGTGGGAGCCAACATGGGTATCCAGATCCCGCTGTTGGTTACTGGCCGGAGAGCTGTCTCGGTCATGTCTGCATGATTCCCGAACCCGTAGGGTCTACACACTTAAGGTTCGGTGACGCTAGGGTTGTAGAGATATTAGTATGCGGTAACCCGAAAGTTGTTCGGAGTCCCGGATGAGATCCCGGACATTACGAGGAGTTCCGGATGGTCCAGAGGTAAAGATTTGTATATAGGAAGTCTAGTTTCGGCCACCGGGAAAGTTTTGGGGGTCATCGGTATTGTACCGGGACCACCGGAAGGGTCCCGGGGGTCCACCGGGTGGGGCCACCTATCCCGGAGGGCCCCATGGGCTGAAGTGGGAAGGGAACCAACCCCTGGTGGGCTGGTGCGCCCCCCTTGGGCCCCCCTGCACCTAGGGTTGGAAACCCTGGGGTGGGGGGCGCCCCACCTGACTTGGGAGGCAAGTTCCCCCCTTTGGCCGCCACCCTCCCTTGAGATTGGGTCTCTAGGGGCCCGGCGCCCCCCAGGGCCCCTATATAAAGCGGGGGGAGGGAGGGCTGCGCACCCAAGCCCCTGGCGCCTCCCTCTCCCCCCGTAACACCTCTCCCTCTCGCTGAGCTTGGCAAAGCCCTGCCGAGATCCCCGCTACTTCCACCACCACGCCGTTGTGCTGCTGGATCTCCATCAACCTCTCCTTCCCCCTTGCTGGATCAAGGAGGAGACGTCTCTCCCAACCGTACGTGTGTTGAATGCGGATGTGCCGTCCGTTCGGCGCTAGGATCATCGGTGATTTGGATCACGACGAGTACGACTCCATCAACCCCGTTCTCTTGAACGCTTCCGCTCGTGATCTACAAGGGTATGTAGATGCACTCCTATCTCTCTCATTGCTAGATGACTCCATAGATTGGCCTTGGTGATGCATAGAAAATTTTATTTTCTGCTACGTTCCCCAACAGTGGCATCATGAGCTAGGTCTATGTGTAGTTTCTATGCACGAGTAGAACACAATTTTGTTGTGGGCGTAGATGTTGTCAATTTACTTGCCACTACTAGTCTTACCTTGTTTCGGCGGCATCGTGGGATGAAGCGGCCCGGACCGACCTTACATGTACGCTTACGTGAGACAGGTTCCACCGATTGACATGCACTAGTTGCATAAGGTGGCTAGCGGGTGTCTGTCTCTCCCACTTTAGTCGGATCGGATTCGATGAAAAGGCTCCTTATGAAGGGTAAATAGAAATTGACATATCATGTTGTGGTTTTGACGTAGGTAAGAAACGTTTTTGCTAGAACCCTATTGCAACCACGTAAAAACATGCAACAACAATTAGAGGACGTCTAACTTGTTTTTGCAGCATAAGCCTTGTGATGTGATATGGCCAAAAGGATGTGATGAATGATATATATGTGATGTATGAGATTGATCATGTTCTTGTAATAGGAATCACGACTTGCATGTCGATGAGTATGACAACCGGCAGGAGCCATAGGAGTTGTCTTAATTATTGTATGACCTGCGTGTCATTGAATAAACGCCATGTAATTACTTTACTTTATTGCTAAACCGTTAGCATAGTAGTAGAAGTAATCGTTGGCGTGACAACTTCATGAAGACACGATGATCAAGATCATGGTGTCATGCCGGTGACGATGATGATCATGGCGCCCTGAAGATGGAGATCAAAAGGAGCAAAATGATATTGGCCATATCATGTCACTATTTGATTGCATGTGATGTTTATCATGTTTTTGCATCTTATTTGCTTAGAACGACGGTAGTAAATAAGATGATCCCTCATAATAATTTTAAGAAAGTGTTCCCCCTAACTGTGCGCCGTTGCGAAAGTTCGTTGTTTTGAAGCACCACGTGATGATCGGGTGTGATAGATTCTAATGTTCACATACAATGGGTGTAAGATAGATTTACACATGCAAAAACACTTAGGTTGAATTGACGAGCCTAACATGTGCATACATGGCCTCGGAACACAAGAGACCGAAAGGTCGAACATGAGTCGTATAGAAGATACGATCAACATGAAGATGTTCACCGATGATGACTAGTCCGTCTCACGTGATGATCGGGCACGGCCTAGTTGACTCGGATCATGGATCACTTAGATGACTAGAGGGATGTCTATCTGAGTGGGAGTTCATTAAATAATTTGATTAGATGAACTTAATTATCATGAACTTAGTCTAAAACCTTTGCAATATGTCTTGTAGATCAAATGGCCCACGCTAATGTTGCCCTCAACTTCAACGCGTTCCTAGAGAAAACTAAGCTGAAAGACGATGGCAGCAACTACACGGACTGGGTCCGGAACTTGAGGATCATCCTCATAGCTGCCAAAAGAGCATATGCCCTAGATGCACCGCTACGTGAAGCACCCATTTTCCCAGCAACTCAAGACGTTATGAACGCCTGGCAGTCGCGTGTTGATGACTACTCCCTCGTTCAGTGCGGCATGCTTTACAGCTTAGAACCGGGGCTCCAAAAGTGTTTTGAGCAACACGGAGCATATGAGATGTTCGAAGAGCTGAAAATGGTTTTCCAAGCTCATGCCCGGGTCGAGAGATATGAAGTCTCTGACAAGTTCTACAGTTGTAAGATGGAGGAAAATAGTTCTGTCAGTGAGCACATACTCAAAATGTCTGCTTGTCCCAGCTGGACATTAACCTCCCGGATGAGGCGGTCATTGACAGAATCCTTTAGTCGCTCCCACCTAGCTACAAGAGCTTTGTGATGAACTACAATATGCAGGGAATGGTGAAAACTATTCCTGAGGTATTTTCAATGCTGAAATCAGCAGAGGTAGAAATCAAAAAGGAACATCAAGTGTTGATGGTCAATAAAACCACTAGTTTCAAGACAGGCAAGGGTAAGAAGAACTTCAAGAAGGACGGAAAGGGAGTTGCCGCGCCCGGTAAGCCAGTTGCCGGGAAGAAGCCAAAGCATGGACCCAAACCTGAGACTGAGTGCTTTTATTGCAAGGGAAGCGGACACTGGAAGCGGAACTGCCCCAAGTACTTAGTGGACAAGAAGGCCGGCAACACTAAAGGTATATGTGATATACATGTAATTGATGTGTACCTTACTAGTACTCGTAGTAGCTCCTGGGTATTTGATACCGGTGCGGTTGCTCATATTTGTAACTCAAAATAGGAGCTGCGGAATAAGCGGAGACTGGCGAAGGACAAGGTGACGATGCGCGTCGGGAATGGTTCCAATGTCGATGTGATCGCCGTCGGCACGCTACCTTTATAATTACCTATGAGATTAGTTTTAAACCTCAATAATTGTTATTTAGTGCCAGCTTTGAGAATGAACATTGTATCTAGATCTCGTTTAATACGAGATGGCTACTCATTTAAATCCGAGAATAATGGTTGTTCTATTTATATGAGAGATATGTTTTATGGTCATGCCCCGCTGGTCAATGGTTTATTCTTAATGAATCTCAAACGTGATGTTACACATATTCATAGTGTGAATACCAAAAGATATAAGATTGATAATGATAGTCCCACATATGTGTGGCACTGCCGCCTTGGTCACATTGGTGTCAAACGCATGAAGAAGCTCCATACAAATGGACTTTTGGAGTCTCTTGATTTCGAATCATTTGACATGTGTGAACCATGCCTCATGGTAAAATGACCAGGACTCCGTTCTCCGGAACAATGGAGCGAGCAACCAACTTATTGGAAACTACAGATACTGATGTGTGCGGTCCAATGAGCGTTGAGGCTTGCGGTGGCTATCGTTATGTTCTCACTCTCACTAATGACTTAAGTAGATATGGCTATGTCTAATTGATGAAACACAAGTCTGAGACCTTTGAAAAGTTCAAGGAATTTCAGAATGAGGTAGAGAATCAACGTGACCGAAAAATAAAGTTCTTACGATCAGATCGTGGAGGAGAATATTTAAGTCACGACTTTAGTACGCACTTAAGGAAATGTGGAATCATTTCACAACTCACGTCGCCTGGAACACCTCAGCATAACGGTCTGTCCGAATGTCGTAATCGCACTCTATTGGATATGGTGCGATCTATGATGTCACTCACCGATTTACCGCTATCATTTTGGGGATACGCTCTAGAGACAGCTACATTCACTTTAAATAGGGCACCGTCTAAATCCGTTGAGATGACACCGTATGAATTATGGTTTGGGAAGAAACCTAAGCTGTCGTTTCTAAAAGTTTGGGGATGCGATGCTTATGTCAAGAAACTTCAACCTGAAAAGCTCGAACCCAAGTCGGAAAAATGCGTCTTCATAGGATACCCTAAGGAAACCATTGGGTATACCTTCTACCTTAGATCTGAAGGTAAGATCTTTGTTGCCAAGAACGGGTCCTTTCCGGAGAAAGAGTTTCTCTTGAAATAAATAAGTGGGGGGAAAGTAGAACTCGATGAAGTACTGCCTCTTGAACCGGAAAGTAGCGCAGCTCAGGAAGATGTTCCTGTGGTGCTTGCACCTACTAGAGAGGAAGTTAGTGATGATGATCAAGGTACTTCGGATCAAGTTGCTACTGAACTTCGAAGGTCCACAAGTACACGTTCCACACCAGAATGGTATGGCAACCCTGTCTGTTGTTAGACAATGGTGAACCTTCGAACTATGAAAAAGCGATGGTGGGCCCAGATTCCAACAAATGGCTTGAAGCCATGCAATCCGAGATAGGATCCATGTATGAAAACAAAGTATAGACTTTGACAGACTTGCCCGATGATCGACGAGCGATAGAAAATAAATGGATCTTTAAGAAGAAGACGGACGCGGATGGCAATGTTACCATCTATAAAGCTCGACTTGTCGCTAAGGGTTATCTGCAAGTTCAAGGGGTTGACTACGATGAGACTTTCTCTCCCGTAGCGAAGCTGAAGTCCGTCCGAATCATGTTAGCAATTGCCGCATACTATGATTATGAGATATGGCAAATGGATGTCAAAACGGCATTCCTTAACGGCTATCTTAAGGAAGAACTGTATATGATATAGCCGGAAGGTTTTGTTGATCCTAAGAATGCTAACAAGGTATGCAAGCTCCAGCGATCCATTTATGGGCTGGTGCAAGCATCTCGGAGTTGGAACATTCGCTTTGATGAAATGATCAAAGCGTTTGGGTTTATGCAGACATATGGAGAAGCCTGCGTTTACAAGAAAGTGAGTGGGAGCTCTGTAGCATTTCTCATATTATATGTAGATGACATACTTTTGATGGGAAATGATATAGAACTTTTGGAAAACATTAAGGCCTACTTGAATAAGTGTTTTTCAATGAAGGACCTTGGAGAAGCTGCTTACATATTAGGCATCAAGATCTATAGAGATAGATCGAGACGCCTCATAGGTCTTTCAGAAAGCACATACCTTGATAAGATATTGAAGAAGTTCAATATGGATCAGTCCAAGGGGTTCTTTCTTGTGTTGCAAGGTGTGAAATTGAGCTCGGCTCAATGCCCGACCACGGCAGAAGATAGAGAAAAGATGAGTGTCATCCCCTATGCCTCGGCTATAGGGTCTATTATGTATGCCATGTTGTGTACCAGACCTGATGTAAACCTTGCCGTAAGTTTGGTAGGAAGGTATCAAAGTAATCCTAGCATGGAACACAGGACAACGGTCAAGAATATCCTGAAGTACCTGAAAAGGACTAAGGATATGTTTCTCATTTATGGAGGTGACGAAGAGCTCGTCGTAAAGGGTAACGTTGATGCTAGCTTTGACACAGATCTGGATGACTCTAAATCTCAAACCGGATACATGTATATTTTGAATGGTGGGGCAGTAAGCTGGTGCAGTTGCAAGCAAAGCGTCATGGCAGGATCTACATGTGAAGCGGAGTACATGGCAGCCTCGGAGGCAGCACATGAAGCAATCTGGATGAAGGAGTTCATCACCGACCTAGGAGTCATACCCAATACGTCGGGGCCGATCACTCTCTTCTGTGACAACACTGGAGCTATTGCCCTTGCCAAGGAGCCAAGGTTTCACAAGAAGACCAGGCACATCAAGCGTCGCTTCAACTCCATTCGTGAAAATGTTCAAGATGGAGACATAGATATTTGCAAAGTGCATAGGAATCTGAATGTCGCAGATCCATTGACTAAACCTCTTCCGCGAGCAAAACATGATCAACACCAGAACTCTATGGGTGTTCGATTCATCACAATGTAACTAGATTATTGACTCTAGTGCAAGTGGGAGATTATTGGAAATATGCCCTAGAGGCAATAATAAAATAATTATTATTATACTTCCTTGTTCATGATAATTGTCTATTATTCAAGTTATAATTGTGTTATCCGGAAATCATAATACATGTGTGAATACATAGACCACAACATGTCCTTAGTGAGCCTCTAGTTGACTAGCTCGTTGATCAATAGATAGTCATGGTTTCCTGACTATGGACATTGGATGTCATTGATAATGGGATCACATCATTAGGAGAATGATATGATGGACAAGACCCAATCCTAAGCATAGCACAAGATCGTGTAGTTCGTTTGCTAGAGCTTTTCCAATGTCAAGTATCATTTCCTTAGACCATGAGATCGTGTAACTCCCGGATACCGTAGGAGTGCTTTGGGTGTACCAAACATCACAACGTAACTGGGTGACTATAAAGGTATACTACAGGTATCCCCGAAAGTGTCTGTTGGGTTGACACGGATCAAGACTGGGATTTGTCACTCCGTATGACGGAGAGGTATCTCTGGGCCCACTCGGTAATGCATCATCATAATGAGCTCAATGTGACCAAGTGGTTGGTCACGGGATCATGCATTACGGTACGAGTAAAGTGACTTGCTGGTAACGAGATTGAACGAGGTATTGGGATACCGACGATCGAATCTCGGGCAAGTAACGTACCGATTGACAAAGGGAATTGTATACGGGATTACTTGAATCCTCGACATCGTGGTTCATTCAATGATATCATCGTGGAACATGTGGGAACCAACATGGGTATCCAGATCCCGCTGTTGGTTATTGGCCGGAGAGCTGTCTCGGTCATGTCTGCGTGATTCCCGAACCCGTAGGGTCTACACACTTAAGGTTCGGTGACGCTAGGGTTGTAGAGATATTAGTATGAGGTAACCCGAAAGTTGTCCGGAGTCCCGGATGAGATCCCGGACGTCACAAGGAGTTCCGGAATGGTCCGGAGGTAAAGATTTGTATATAGGAAGTCCAGTTTCGGCCATCGGGAAAGTTTCGGGGGTCACCGGTATTGTACCGGGACCACCGGAAGGGTCTCGGGGGTCCACCGGGTGGGGCCACCTATCCCGGAGGGCCCCGTGGGCTGAAGTGGGAAGGGAACCAGCCCCTGGTGGGCTGGTGCGCCCCCCTTGGGCCTCCCCCTGCACCTAGGGTTGGAAACCCTGGGGGTGGGGGGCGCCCCACCTGACTTGGGGGGCAAGTTCCCCCCTTTGGCCGCCACCCCCCTTGAGATTGGGTCTCTAGGGGGACGGCGCCCCCCCAGGGCCCCTATATAAAGAGGGAGGAGGGAGGCTGCACACCCAAGCCCCTGGCGCCTCCCTCTCCCCCCGTAACACCTCTCCCTCTCGCTGAGCTTGGCGAAGCCCTGCCGAGAGCCCCGCTACTTCCACCACCATGTTGTCGTGCTACTGGATCTCCATCAACCTCTCCTTCCCCCTTGCTAGATCAAGAAGGAGGAGACGTCTCTCCCAACCGTAGTGTGTTGAACGCGGAGGTGCCGTCCGTTCGGCGCTAGGATCATCGGTGATTTGGATCACGACGAGTATGACTCCATCAACCCCGTTTTCTCTTGAACGCTTCCGCTCGCGATCTACAAGGGTATGTAGATGCACTCCTATCTCTCTCGTTGCTAGATGACTCCATAGATTGATCTTGGTGATGCGTAGAAAATTTTTATTTTCTGCTACGTTCCCCAACACTACCTCGATCACGACTCCACCACCCTACGCTCGCGGCTACCTCGACAAACGGCACAAAGGGCTTCCGCCTTGCTTGAGCAACCTCATTGGTTTTCACTCTAGGCACGACTTCCATGATGCATCGATCGTTACGACTGTGTGGAGAGGGGGGGGGGGATGTTCGTCGGCTTGCCTTCGGATTCTTCTCCAGTCTCACCGTTTGCGTCACTACCGTTGTGACTGCGGGGTATGTTGAGTATATGATTATTAGGAAGTATAGGATAGACTAGGATTTGGTCCTGCCTTGTCTTGCACTCCAAGTTGGTCATTGTACTCCTATATATATGCCCATGAGGTTCAAGCAATACAATCAACTATTCCACAAAATCCCTCTCTCCCTTCTAACAGCAACCACTATACTGGGTGATACGTTCAAGTATCAGAGTTGAGAAGTTATTTACTCCCTCTGTCTCATAATATAAGAACGTTTTTGACACTAGTGTAGTTTCAAAAACGTTCTTATATTATGGGACGGGGGGAGTATAATTTAGAAACGGAGGGAGTAGCAACCACTATACTGGGTGATACCACGTGACATATGTGGTAAGCAATCCAAACAATTTAAAAAAATTATCACCCTAATAATGGCACATGCATACATCATGCAGTTTGTAGTTTTCCTGTTGTCATGGGGACTGAAAAAAATACTACGTAGCATGTATCTTCTCCTTGCCATTTACTGAGAATGTGCCATTTGTAAACCACGAGATCCTCCAGACGACCACTGTAATTGACGGCCGGCTGGCTCGTTGAGAGGCTTTATATCCTCTACGGCAGTGAAGCACCACTCCTACCAAGCCATCATGAAGCACCTACATCTTCTAGGCCTCCTCCTACTCTCTTGCCCTTGTCTCCTGCTATGCACGGTCACGCCGGTGGTGGTCGGCATCCGGCGTGAAGCTGAAGCACTTGTGAAGTGGAAGGCTAGCTTGGACAGTGCTGATGACTCCTTTGGGTCATGGTCGTTGGCCAACTCCGCCAGCCTTTGCAGGTGGACGTACATCACTTGCGACTCGGCCAGGCACATCAAAGAGCTCAGCATTTTCAAAGCAAGTCTGAATGGCACACTTGACGAGTTCGACTTCTCCGCCTTTCCCCAGCTGAAGAGTCTCTACCTGTTAGACACTGGTCTGTACGGAACAATTCCAGCAGGGATTGGCAACCTGACGAGTTTGGTCATGTTGGAGATTCACAGAAGCCCATATTTGAGGGGCGCCATTCCACGCAGCATTGGCCAGCTGAAGCACCTTGCTCTACTGCATCTAACCTTTTTGGGCCTCAATGGCACGCTGCCTGAAGAGATTGGTAACTTGACGAAGTTGGAGAAGCTCGAGCTGCACTCCGTTACTTTGACTGGATCAATCCCACCAACAATTGGGATGCTTGGGAAGCTCCAGGAGCTGAGACTGGTAGGTAACAATCTTACAGGGAGCATACCAATGGAGATTGGAAACATGACACAACTGCAAATCATGGAGCTGGAATCTAACTATTTGGAAGGGCAGCTGCCAGGTACCATCTTTCATATGGTAAAACTCCTGTATATGATTCTGTCAGAAAATCAGCTGGTAGGTACCATCTCCCCGGAGCTTGGGAATAGCAGCCTCTGGTATGTCGATATTGCACACAACAACTTCTCTGGGGTGTTCCCACCATCCATTTGCGTAGCAGGAGCGCTGAGTGCGGTCAGTGCTGGACACAATGGGTTTACGGGTATTCACCGTCAGACATTTCAAAACTGCACAACCCTTGAACGGGTTGACTTCACGGCAAACAACATTGTTGCAGAGCTAAGTGACTGTTTTAGTGAGCATCCAGGACAGCTTAAAGCCATGGCTTTCAGTCAAAACCAGGTGCATGGCACGCTTCTGATGGATCGTGGTGAGGATTTTCTTTGTAATTTTACTCATTTACACTTACTAGACCTATCAAGCAATGCCTTACATGGAGGTCTTACCAAGTGTTTCTGGGACATGCAAAATTTGCAATTCATAGATCTGTCCAGCAACTCTTTCAGTGGTGTGGTTCCATTCTCGAGTACATGTCAAGATCAACTTAAATATCTATTCCTAGCCAATAACAATTTTACAGGAGCTTTTCCTCTAGGTCTTAAGACATGCAAAAAGCTTGCTGTTCTAGATCTTGGAGGCAATAATTTTTCTGGTACAATACCTTCTTGGGTAAGCATGAGTTTGCCTGAACTCAACTTTCTTCGACTGTCATCAAACATGTTTGACGGCATCATACCCCACGAGATCTTACAATTTCGCCAGCTACAAGTATTGGACTTGTCCAAAAACATGCTCACCGGACCCATTCCAGATGATTTTAGGAATTTTACTGGCATGGCACAAGAACAGAACAACAATGACTTCACATACAGTGACGCATATTCTTATCAAGTGAAAATTCAAATAGTTTGGAAGAATGCAGATCGTCTTTACATTGTGGTGATAGCAGGCATGGCCGGCATCGACTTGTCTGGAAACTCTTTGTCACAGGAGATCCCAAATGGGTTCACAACCCTTCTTGGACTTAGATACCTGAACTTATCAGGAAATCATCTGTCAGGTTGTATCCCTGAAGACATTGGCAATCTAGTACTGCTGGAATCCTTGGACCTTTCTCGGAACCAACTCAGGGGGGAAATTCCTCGAGGCTTTGCAGATTTGAAGAGCATAAGCAATCTGAACCTCTCAACCAACATGTTATCAGGGAGGATACCTATGGGTGATCAACTGCGGACACTTGATGACCCGTCAATATACAGCAATAATCTTGGGTTATGCGGGTCACCGTTAGAAGACTGCGTAAGCTCGTCAACACCGACGCAAGCTGAAACGAGTCTGGATGAAGATAGAGAGACACTGTGGTTTTACTGCTTTGTGGCTGCTGGGTTTATCTCTGGGTTCTGGCTATACTTGGGCTTCTTGTTTCGCAGCGAGACATGGAGGTATTCGTTCTATCAGTATGTGGACAACATGCAAGCGAAGGTAACCAAGAAGATACGAAGCTGCATTTCGTGTGTCACTTGTTGTTGAAGTAATTAATGGTGTATGGCGTCCTATATCGAGCATGTGTGTAATATTTCCTTTCCTTTGTTAGTACATACTTGCCAGTAATTTGATGTTTATTCAAGTTTTGTGGCGCTGAAACCTACTGGTTTCAGATTTGATTGTTTGGTACCTAAGGCTATTTGGAGTGAAGTGAATGAGTTCTTTGAAATCAGTTAGTCAAAAATTTGAATCTGTAGCTTGTTTTCTGGTTAACACTAGGCATGCTGTTCTGAGCACTTCTTGCGCAGCCATTTTGTGGAGTTTCTGGAAACATATGAATGTTATTGTTTTTAGCTCCCAACGCATGGATCAATACCAAGCAGACGGTCATCAACTATGAATTTGGTTTATAAAAACTGAAGCGTAATATGTCAAATTTGCTGGCTGCTCATCAATCTGATTAACTAGAGCGGCATGCACTTATGCTGGCCATCTGCTGTCAGCGTTCCTGCAGATGAAGCACTGGTCCGGTAAAAGCACCGGTGAAGATAGCATCTGAAAATACTATGATTGTAATAACCCTGTTGGCTCTGGTGAATTTCCGTGGCGTGAGAGAAGATAATACACAGAGGAAGAAAATACAGGAGGAATAAAAGTGAGACGGAACTTCTCTTCAGTTATTTTTTCTGTCTCCAAACGACGAGCAGAAGCGTCTCCATATTCAGACTACATATCTGTCAGAATCAGTTTCATCCTTTGTTTCTGAATGAGTACCATCCATAGGC
This sequence comes from Triticum aestivum, assembly GCF_018294505.1. NCBI lineage: Eukaryota > Viridiplantae > Streptophyta > Magnoliopsida > Poales > Poaceae > Triticum > Triticum aestivum. The sequence continues at coordinate 705,253,371 of NC_057801.1, forward strand.
AGCAGGGTGGTCCGTTACAGTGATCTGCTGTGATGATGGAAAAGCAACCAGGCACATTTATGTTGCTAGAGAAAATTGTGAATGAATCTAAAAGAAAGAAAAATAGAGAGCGCGTATGTTGAATTTTGCGCCTTTGTTTTTTTTGTTTTTTTTTTTGCTGCAGAAGGTTCCAAGTTGGTAGACTTCTACAGCGGTATTTGAAAGTGCAAAATCACCTAAAGTTGAATAATAAATAAACATCTAATTCTGACAATTAAAATGTACTCCCTCCGCCCCATAATGTGAGACGTTTTAGAAAGAGAATTAACCTGGGTTGGATGTGAGTAGTTCTATACTTCTATCTCACTAAGACGAAAAATTCTTTCAATATGAGGCGAAAAAAATTCTTTCGATATGAGGTGCTTGCAGCCCAATGACTCTAGTCTTCTCCCGCAAAATAAAAAGACTCTAGTCTTCAGTACGCAATTTGTGTATGTGCCCATGTGGTGGTGGTGCGACTGTGCAAGTGCATTTTGCGTTCTACTCGGTGTTTGAAAAAAAAAATTGGAAGAGAAAAGCCGAGTATCATTGCTCCCAACAACTTCAAATGTTTTTTTTGCATAAGTGGAGCTGGTAAGGCAAGTGATCAAAAAGGCTTTCAGCATCGATATCATCATCCTTGGATGCTAGAACTTATGGAGGGCTAAGAAATTGAATAATTTTCAATAAAGAAGATCCCATCATAGGGAGGTGGTTAAGGAATCTCAAAGAAGATGTCACTGTAGCTACCAATAGAATAAAGATGAAACAACTACATCGTTTCAAAGCTTTTTTTCCAAGAAAAACTTCCGATAATTCATCAATTGTCGAGGTAGTACAAAGAACCCCAGAACTAAAATTACATCCAGGTTCATATACCACATAGCGACGACAACAAGCACTGGAGCAAGCCAAGGACGCCCTTCATCGCCCATCCCTCATTTAAGCGGCGCAAACCTTGTTGTAGTAAACAGTCGGAAAGTCATCGTGCTAAGGCGTGATAGAATTAGCGCACCAGAACATCAACCGCCGCCGATGAAGAGACACGTCGATCAAAAGTGTCCAACCTATAGATACACGAACAAAGACGAACGAAGAATGGGTCCACGTGGATCCACCAAAGGCAAACGCTGACCGAATCATACGAGATCCCCAGAGATAAGCCTCCACATGCCCCATGATGACACTAGAAGCACCACCGGAACAGGGGCTAGGCGAGGAGAACCTTATTCCATCTTCGAAGAGTTACATCCGCCGCCTCGCCTCACTAAGCAGGACACAAAGCCGGCAAGGGTCGAGATCTACCACACCTCCATGGCCCTAAGACCACAGGAGACGAGGTAGGCTGACACCGTCGTCGGTGGGAGGCACTGAGGAACCCTAAGCTGCTAGGTGCCCTTGGGTAGGAGCCATGGGGTGTGTGGACTCTGTCGCTGCACACAGCACTAATATACATCGTTTCAAAGCTTGGAGAGAAATTGTTTGTAATTCAACCACTGCCTCTCCCTCCTCTATACATGATATTTTACTTCAATTAAAGAAATCACGTAGAACCCTTTCTTACTATTTTTTGATCAATAAAATAAAATGAAAGCGAGTAGTTTTGGTTTTGTTTTTTAGGTGAAAATTGAGTAGCTTTTAATAGAAATCGAGTAGATTTGAGCAGATGTTGTAGTGTAAAGGGTGAATCTTATTCGCCTCTAGTTTTTTTTAGCAACTATTCGCCGCTAGTTGTGGCGATCCGTCCAGCAAACACACACACACACACACACACACACAGTAAGCATGGTGATGGGCCAGCCCAAGTTTAGTGATAGATCGAGCAAAGCGGATGGTTTTCTTGTTTTTTTCTCCATATGTGTTCCATGTGATTTTTGTTTTTGTTTTCCTGTATCGATTTTTCTCTGGTTTACTTTGTGTTTTTATTTTATATTCTTCCTCTTTTTTTATTTTCCAGTTTACTTTTTATTTTACTACTTTCTGCCT
>NC_057801.1:705255675-705257099 GCF_018294505.1 Triticum aestivum
GAAAAATAATGAAAATATAAAAAAATGGACGGTTCTTAAAATACAATTGTTTCTAAAATTTCAGAACAATTTTCCAAAATCTATTATTTAACAAAAATACAGGATTATGTTTTAAATTTGAGAACATTTTTCAAACCCCATAAACAGTTTGTAAAATACATGAATAATTTTTAAAATCTGTGTTTTTTTGAAAATCCATGAATATTTTCTGTATTTTTTATAAATTACATGAATATTTTATAAAATGTTTAGCCTTTTTAGAAACTTTATAATATTTTTAGTTTATTTTTTAAAATTCTTCATCATTTTTTATTTGTGTGAACATTTTTTATTTTTGTATTAAATCAGTTGAAAAAAGGAAAATAAAATGAAAAGACCAGACCAAAAAACCATTACATTTTTTTAGGTTGAACCAATACTACGGAGCCAAAGATGGCATCATTCAGATAAACCTAATGTGTGTTTACCGAGGTTGAGCGCCTTCATATTCAAAGCTCTTCCTTCAGAAATAAAAGAGCAAGCTTGAAGCTCAGATGACATAAACTTGATTTATCGAAAAAGGGTTTCCCCCGCTTTGTATTCCAAAGCACCAACACCGATTACAGAGCAGGGCGAGCAGCACAACAAGCCAAAGGAAAAGAAAAAGAAACAATGCCAATACCGGCAGCTCGACAGACGCGAATGACCTACAACCGCTGCGTCCTCCGAAATCTACCCACCCCGATCCTAGGTTCCGATCCTCCGTGTATCAAGCAGCACCTCCAGGAAGGAAACGACGCCGACGACACTGCTGCCCGGACATATCATAGGGTTTCCCCCGGCACACGGAGGGTAGAGGGGAATGAAGACCATCGGCACCCTCCAGGGAGGAATGGTGGCACCCGCAGGCGTCACCGCACCGGAGCCGGAAGATCCGGCAAGGATTTCTCCCAACTCCAAACCCCACCGCCCAACCGGATCGAAGCCAACCAACTAGCTCGCCGTCCACCAGCATGCGCCACCGCGGTCGCAACGCCACCCACGCCGCCTCACTGAGATCGCCACCACGAGGCCAAGAGAACGAGGAGGAGGCGTTAGACGATGGGAGCAGCAGCGCCATAGCCGCGCGGGAGGGAACCACCTCTTCCGCCGTCGTGCAGGAGGCTCGAGCCTCCGGCACCGTCGCGGTCGCCGTCTGGACGCAGCAGCAGGGCATACCAGGCCACCCCTGGCCCGGCCAGGCCCGAATCAGGCCCGCTAAGCCCCGTCGGCCATGCTGCAGCAGGGCAGCGCCAGCACCGCCAGCACCCCAACGCCCATCGCCGCTCCCCCGCCTCCTGGGAGCCACGCCGTCGACCCGCCCCGCCGTCGGCCCGCCCAGACCCAGATGGGGCCCGAAGGGCCCAGATCTGGGCCGAGCGGGCGCCGCCTGGCAGCGCCGCCAC
>NC_057801.1:705257519-705260297 GCF_018294505.1 Triticum aestivum
CGGCGAACGCCGGCGGCGGCGGCGGGGAGGGGGGAATGAGGGGGAGCTGGCGGAGGAGGAGCCGGGGCGCGGCCGGTCGCCCGTGGGGGCGACGCGGTCGCGAGAGCCCGAGGGCTTTCTCTTGGTTTATGGAGGACGAACAATCACATAAACTTGATTTCACGAGTGAGTTGTCCATGCATCCAACCAGTTCCCTCTTCGATGTACTTAATCACTTCATTGCAATCCGAGGTGATGAGGAATATGAGTTTGCATGAGATATGTCGGCAAGCAGATGGCTTCTCGACATGCCAAAGCCTCAAGGGAAGCAGGGTCGACAACTCTGCAAACACCAGGCTGAAGCTACCAGGTATGCTCCATTGATGTATCTAAAGATGGAATAAAGTTCTTTCCGCGTATCCTCCGTTCTGGTGGTGTCTCTATCATCGTCGGTGAGTGTGTGGAGGTGTGTCTCTGGCGAATCTGTCCTTGGTGGATTTGCTCGGATCTGATTATAGTTCATCTACTTTCGTATGCTTTCAGGTTGGATCCTTTCGATCTACACTACTCTTCATCGGCAATGATTGTTGTTCTGCTGCGCTGGTCCTATTGGGTCTTAGCACGGCGACTTTCCGACTGTCTACTACATTAAGTTTTACCTGGCTCCGTCGAGGGAGGGGCGATGACGGCGGTGGGCCTTCGGCTCGCTTCAGTTCTTATAGTCGTCGCTAGATGGTCTACGGATCGAGATGTAATTTTTAATATTTCTAGTATTCGTTGTACTGCCATGATTGAAGATGAATAGATCGAAAGTTTTCTTGCAAAAAAAGACGTATCTACACATAGCACTGATCGAGCCCACGTTTGATGCTCTAGATACACCTCCATCCACCATGAGAAACGCCACTGCAATTTCTAAATTTTAAAAAATGCCACCGCAAATTCTGCAAACTTTAAAAAGCGCCACTTCATGGTATTTTTTAAAGTTTGGAATTTGCAGTGGAATTTCTTGGAATTGCCATAATTCGAGTGACATTTATGAAATTAACCCTTAGTTTTACATTACCCATGGGAGGAAGGATCCGCTGAAGAGCAGCGCTCTGGCGAATGTTCGCCTGATGTGGAACAGACGGTGCTTTGCATGCAATAATCTCTTCAAGGAAACGGTCTGCAAACTCATGAATTGCTTTTTGGCAAACATGCCATATAGGGTAACGAGCAGTCGGATGAAGTTTGAATGCGGAAGTAATACTAGCTGAGAAAATATCCAACAATTGACATCAAGTTGCCTTGTCTGGTTCATAGTTTTCACCAGGTCCTGATCAGCTAGAGCCCACATGCAGTGTGATATTGTATAGTCTAGGAGCGAACGTCTCCATGAATCCTCCACCCCACGAAGATTGCAGTTGCTACAAACAACCATGTTGCAGTGGCGGAGCAAGTCCGTAGATGGGATAAACTGTTGTGCAAGACGCCGAGGGAAAACTCCATTATTTGACGGCACCTGCACTTTTTTCCATAGTTTGCACCACGCTCGCTCTTCTTCAGAGTTTGATGAATTAGCTCGGTCCTCTAGCCACGCTTCACGCGCGGTGCTTTATTGAGATAATCATTCAGTAAGCAGATCTCATCGAAAAAAAATGCCCTTTCGATCAAAGTTCCAAGCCCAAAAATCTTGAGCTGGCCTGATGCAAAGTGAAACAGACAGAATGGCCTCGGCGTCGATGGGGATTAACCGATGAAGGTGTTGCGGTTTTGCTGGATAAGGTCACTTAGAAATTGGGGTGTATCTTGGGTGAGATGAGTGATTGGCCTCATATTATAATCCCTTGGAATCCAGTTGCCCCTTCATATGTCCGTTGTTTGACCATTACAAAATCACAAAACCGAGAATGAAAATAAACAACCGCTATTTGTTTTGCCGAAATAGGTTTTCACTCCACTATATTAATATAGCAACCACCCGATACAACAATAAGTGCAAAGCTGAGGCAAACATCACAATCACGCCCAAAAGGAAAACAAGAGAAAGAAATGCGAGCACCACCGGATCAACGAAAGTTGTAGTATCCGCAATCGCTGCGCCCATCGGATACATCCACCACGCTCCAATGCCACCGAGTCACCGCGTACCAAGCAACACCTTCAAAAAGGACTGCGACGACGACGACGCTGCTGCCCGGACGAATCCTAAGATTTCTCCCGGTACACGAAGGGAAGCGGAGGAGATGTACTCCCGACGCCCTTCAAGAAGGTTGGTGGTGCCCGTAGGGGTCACCGCGTCGGTGCCGGGCAGACCCAAGAGGGATTTCGCCCTACCCCTCATACCCACATCCCAGGACCAACCGACGGCTCCATCATGCCAACCGCCCACCAACATGTGTCATCACAGCCATGAGGACACCACCGTTATCTCTCTACCGCAGACACTGCGAGGCCGGCCGAACCAAACGAGACCGCCGACGAAAGGGACCGGTAGTACCGCAACCACGTGGAAGGGGACAACCTCCACTGGCACAAGCAGTAGCAGACCGGACACAGGAGCAGGAGCACGCCGGACCCTCTGCCCAACCGGGCCTAGATCGGGCCCGCTAAGCTCCCACCGCAGCACAGTAGTCGCCGTTCCCAACGTTCGTAGCTCGCTAGCCCAGCCGGAGGTGACCCGCCGGAGACCAGACCAACCGCCCTGGCCCAGATCGGGCCCAAAAGGGCCTAGATCTGGGCCTGCAGGGCTCCTCAGCCAACCCCCGCCGCCAAAGGGCTGTGTCGTCGCCACGCCTGCGACCTATCAACACCGGG
>NC_057801.1:705260600-705277621 GCF_018294505.1 Triticum aestivum
AGAAATAAGCGCACACGCTAATGAAGAGACCAGCGCAGCCGATATCTGCTACTGGGCTAAGCCCATCTCTACACATTGATTCCGGCCACATTCTTCCTCCGATGTCTTCCTTCCAGCCATCCCCTTCCACGGCCGGCGGATGGCCGCCTCGCCGCGTGCCCCGCGGCCTTCCACCTTCTTCCCTGTATCCGGTGCCTCCACCGGATCGTTCTCTACCACCTCTGCCCCTGCGCTGACGAATCTATCTTCCAGTTACAAATCAGAATTAGTCCTGGGCAGTGGGTACCATTTCCTAGATTGCCCCCATCGTCTCCAATTGTGCTGACACGGAGTGATGCGGCGCGGCACCATTGCCATCTCTGGCTGTGCAGAAACGTTTGCTTGCACTGTGAGTGTCTCCCAGGTCCTAACCAAGCCTTCGTCCAATATGCTTGGGCTGGGGATCCCGTCGTGTTGACTGCCAAGTAGGAATGGCTTTGGCTTGACGAGGAGATGACAGGAGCTATGCGGAAGGGCTTCGGATTTTGGAGGGAAAAGGAGGTGAGTAAGTTGAGACGCAAAATCTTCGCCAGCCCGTTCAGTTTGACCTCAACCTTCATTTCGTGATACCAAGAGTTATTTACCCAAAACCATTATATTATGGGCTAGGGTAACAGATCAGTACCACATTTGAGGCAGGGCACAAAAAACCACCAACAATGGGGCTAATCTATAACGCGGAACACTGATGGGATGATGTGGCCTGCCTGTCAGGATGATGTGGCAAAAAAAATCCACGTGGGCAGGTTGACTAGTCTCTTTCTCCTCTCTCTCTCCTCTCTTCTCGTGCCGGGGGGCTGGATGCAGGTGGCCGTCGCCCACGCGCCGCCGGCGTCGGGCTGCCTGTTCCGATGCCACTGCCGCCGGAGCAAGCCGTAGTGGACGCCGACGGTTTTTGCCTCCCGAAGCTCCACAGCCTCTTGAACATGCCCGGAGACTTGGACTCGTCGCGCCACCATCCATGACTTGACCCCGGAATATCAATCACCAGCACTGCTGTCGTTGCAAGGGCGGAGCGGCCTCTCCATCAGAGGTCACGGTCACCGCGCGGAGCGTGGTCTGGTCTGAAACCCCGAGCATCAGCACACTCGCCGGCAGGTTCCCTGCGTAATTCGCCGGCTCCTGCAGTGTGAGAGGGAGACTCGTCAATGTAAGCGCGTCGGGAAGCTTGCCGACGACGGTGACCCGGCAGAGCGGGCAGGTGGAGCGGGACGCCAGCCACACGCTGATGCACCCGGCGTGGAACCCGTGGCCGCAGCAGGGCAGGAATCTCGCCTACTCCCCGTCCTGGAGCCCGGCCAGGCACACCGCGCACTCTAGCACCCCGACGTGGTCCATCGTGCGGTACACCGTGACCGGCAGCGAGCCCAGCAGCTCCGGGTCGACGCCCCTCGGCGACGCCGTTGCTGAAGAAGTAGTAGCGGAGGAAGCTGAGCGGGAGGGCGACGACCACCTGCATCCAGCCCCCCGGCGCCGCGCAGAGGTCGAGCATGGCGCGCGCCGGCGGGAGGAACCGGAAGCGGTCGTCGAGCTGCTGCTGCTTGAAGGCCGCGCGGCTCCGGTAGCCCTGCTCCTTGGCGAGGTGGTAGTACTCGTCCTGTCTTGCATCGGCAAAGATGGCTCGCCGCGCACAAGCTGCTCGACACAATGCTCCATAGAAATAGAGATGGGATGAAGATGACCATGTAGTCAACGACAGGCGGGACCCGCAGCTCATCTGCCACCTCAGCTAGTCAAAGATTTTTTGTGTGCTTGGTATTTGCCACGTCATCGCCGACAGGCGGGACCCAACTGTCGGTTTCGCTGTTTTCTGGGCTAAAACGCAGTGTCAGTGCTCCGCGTTACAGATTAGCCCCATTGTTGGTGGGTTTTTGTGCCCCGCCTCAAATGTGGTACTGATCTGTTACCCTAGCCCATAATGTGGTGGTTTTGGGTAAATAACTCTGATACCAATTATGTTTAGCAAATTAGTATAATATTCTAGAAATGTTCCTCTATTTTATTTGGCTATGTTTCTCTTCTTTGTTTGTGTGTTTTACTTTTCGTGGGCGTAGGCGTCTGCCATTGAAGCCACGATGAGGCCTCTCCATCCTGTAGGCCTCCTGCTCTCTTGCTCCTGTCTCCTACTATGCGCAGTCGCGCCGGTGAGAGCGGACACCCGGCGTGAAGTTGAAGCACTTGTGAGGTGGAAGGCTAGCTTGTCCGGTGCCGATGAGTCCCTTGGGCCATGGTCCATGGCCAACTCCACCAGCCTTTGCAGCTGGACGCAAATCACCTGCGATCCGGACGGGTCGCACATAAGAGATCTCGACCTTGCCTACATAAGTCTCAACGGCACACTTGACAAGTTAGACTTCTCAGCCTTTCCCCACTTGAGGAGTCTCATCCTGATCCAGAATGGTCTAATCGGTACAATTCCAGCAGCGATTGGCAACCTGGCGAGCTTGGTCATCCTGAGGATCATGCACAACCCGTACTTAAGGGGGGGCATTCCACGCAGCATTGGACAGCTGAAGCAACTTTCTGTACTGCAACTGGAAGCTTTGGGGCTCCATAGTACACTACCTGAAGAGATTGGTAACTTGACAAGCTTGACATTGCTCGATATCAATTTGGTTAGTTTGGCAGGATCGATCCCACCAACAATTGGGATGCTCATACAGCTCCGTGAGCTGAGCCTGATAGGCAATAATTTGACAGGGAGCATCCCAATGGAGATAGGAAACATGACAGGACTGCAGACCGTAGACCTTCATGAGAACTATTTGGGAGGGCAGCTGCCAGGTACCATCTCTCATCTGGTCAAACTCCAGTATTTGCATCTGTCAGAAAATCAGCTGGTAGGTCACATCTTCCCCGGGCTTGGAAATAGCAGCCTCCTTGAGGTAGTCCGCATGGCAAACAACGACTTCTCTGGGGCGTTCCCATCATCCATTTGCGTAAAAGGAGCACTGTGGACTGTCAGCGCTGAATACAATGGATTTACGGGTATCCACCATCAGACATTTCAAAACTGCACAACCCTGCAAGAAGTTGACTTCACGGCGAACAACATTGTCGCAGAGCTGAGTGACTGTTTTAGTGAGCATCCAGCACAGCTTAGCACCATGGCTTTGAGTCAAAACCAGCTGCATGGCACGCTTCTCACGGATCGGGGTGAGGATTTCCTTTGTAACTGTACTTATTTAAACTTCCTAGACCTATCAAACAATGCTTTACATGGAGGTCTCTCCAAGTGTTTCTGGGATTTGCCATATTTGCGGTTCATGGATCTGTCCAGCAACTCTTTCAATGGTGTAGTTCCGTTCTCGCGGACATGTGGAGATGTTCTTACATATCTACTCCTAGCCAATAACCATTTTGGAGGCACCTTTCCACTGGGTCTTAAGACTTGCAAAGCTTACTATTCTAGATCTTGGAGGCAATGATTTCTCTGGCACAATACCTTCTTGGGTAAGCATAAGTTTGCCCGAACTCATCTTTCTTAGACTGTCATCAAACATGTTTGACGGCATCATACCCCAGGAGATCTTACAATTTCGCCTGCTCCAGATATTGGACTTATCAAAAAACAAGCTCATTGGACCTGTTCCAGACGATTTTAGGAATTTTACTGGCATGGCAGAAGAACAGAGAAGGTACCCTGACAGCAAATTTTATCAAGTGCAAATTCATATAGTTTGGAAGAATGTGGATTATGTTTACAATCTGAGGATAGAAGCCATGGTAGGTATCGACTTATCAGGTAACTCTCTCTTTCACAAGAAATCCCAAATGGGCTCACGTCCCTTCTTGGACTGAGGTACCTGAACTTATCAGGAAATCATCTGTCAGGTTGTATTCCGGAAGACATTGGCAATCTGGTATGGCTAGAATCCTTGGACCTCTCACGGAACCAGCTCTCAGGAGAAATTCCTTCAAGCTTTGCATCTTTGAAGAGCATGAGCGTTCTGAACCTCTCAAGCAATGGTTTGTCAGGGAGGATACCTACAGGCAATCAGCTGCAGACACTTGTAGACCCATCGATATACAGCAATAATCCTGGGCTATGTGGATTCCCGTTGAAGGACTGTGTAAACTCGACACCGACGCAAAACGAAGTGAGCCAGGCTGAAGATAGAGAGGCGTTGTGGTTGTATTGCTTTGTGGCTGCTGGATTCATCTTCGGGTTCTGGCTGTACTGGGGCATCTTCTTGGTCCGCAGCGAGTCCTGGAGGTGCGCATTCTATCAGCATGTGGACAACATGCAAGCCAAGGTAACCAAGAAGATGTACAGCTGCATGTCACGCTTCCAGGCAAACGGCTCTGAATGATGAAGTGCGTCGCGTGGCTCTGGAGTGATGGTGCATGCCCAATATCAATCAATGTCTCTAATATTTCCCTCCCTTGGTTAGTTGGATGTAAGAGTACTTGCTACTAGTACTTTGATGCGCATGGCGTTATTCAGGTTGTGTGGCGCTGAAACCTACTCCCTCCGTCCCGAAATGTAAGACGTCTTTTTGATACTACCATAGTGTCAAAAAACGTCTTATATTTCAGGACGGAGGGAGTATGTATTTTTTTTATGAACTGTTAACATTTACTTTCTGATTGTGTGGAGTAAAAGTGAATGAGTTCTTTTGAGTCAGTTGTCGTGATTCTGAATCCGTGACTTGTTTTTTGGTTATTTGTTGTTTTGAACTCTTCTTGTGGAGCCATTTTCTGGAGTTCCTGGATAAATGTGGGAATGATATATCGTTTTAACTCTCAACAATCGGATCAATATCAAGCAGAGGGTCATTAGTTGTGAATTTGGTAAAAGAAACTGAAGCATAATATGTCAAATTTGCTGGCGGCTCATCAATCTGATAAACCAAAGCGACATGTACTTGATGCAGGCCGTGTGTTGTCAGCGTCCCTGCAGATGAAATATTTGCCGCACCTGTAGGTTTGTTCGATCAGATTACTACTTTACTAGTCCTGGAAGCACCGGTGAAGATGGCATATGAAAGGACTCTGATTGTAATGACCCCGTTGCCTCCGGCGAATTGCCGTGGCTCGAGAGAAGATACGCAGAGGAACATAAGTGGTACGGAAACTTTTCTTCAGTTAATTTTTCTCCGTCAGCAAACAGAAACAGCGAGTAGAAACAGAAATTGCGTCTCTCATCTTCAGATTGCATCTCTGTCAGACTTGGTTTCCTCCCCTGTTTCTGACTGAGTATCATCCATATGCAGCAGGATCGTTACGGTGATTTGCTGTGACGATGGAAAAGGAACCAGGCCTGATCTGATAGGATGCGGCATTTGCAAAATGTTCGAAAAACACCATGATAATTTGCCGGGCCTCAACAGAATGCTGGAAGACAAGCCTCTCAGCAGGTTGCAGAACGAATATTTTCATTCCAACAGATTTATGTTTGAATTTGGAACGTCGACAATGTTAGTGATCCTGGTTTAAGTACTTTGAGAAATGGCCCGACACGTTGGGGACCTAACAAGCTAAAATTGCACGCACATTAATCTGTGCTTCCGCTGATCTTGTTCCCCAATAATCAGTTAGTAGTGGCCATCTACTTCATTATATTTCATGGACCCTGACCATTAGGAGAATTTGTAGTATTACGAACCAAGTATCTTTTATATAACCCTATCTTATGAAATGTATATAGTGGCGGTACTCACAGTGTTTCATTGCGGCTCGGCTGTCCTAACCCAAGAAAGTATACTACTAAGAAGGTCCTAACCCAAGAAAATATACTGCAGGCCTCGTCTGTTGGAACAATGTGAAAGGGGTGGCCAAGTGTACTGGAAGGGAGCTTATGAATTTTGGAGGTAAAAGGAGTCGGAGTAAGTTGTGACATGAAATCATTACCGGTTTCTTTGACCTAAATCCATTTTTTGAGTATTTTTTTTATAATTTCGAGTTAAGCATTGTGTTGTGTGTGCCATGACTTCCAAGTGTCACCCTGATAATGACACATGCACACGTCATGCGATTTGTAATTTTTTACTGTCATCGTGGAGGCTATAAAGTACTAGCATGTTAGCATATCCTTAATCTAGACTGAGAATGTGCCATTTGTAAATCAGACAACCAAGCCATCATGTAGTGGACGGCCGGCCGGCCGGCTCGTCCAGAGGCTTTATATCCTCTGCGGCAGTGAAGCACCATTCCTACCAAGCCATCATGAAGCACCTACATCTTGTAGGCCTCCTCCTTCTCTCTTGCCCTTGTCTCCTGCTATGTGCCGTCACGCCGGTGGTAGCCGGCATCCGGCGTGAAGCTGAAGCACTTGTGAAGTGGAAGGCTAGCCTGGCCGGTGCCCATAAGTCACTTGGGCAATGGTCGTTGGCCAACTCCACTAGCCTTTGCAGGTGGACTTACATCACTTGCGACTCGGCCGGGCACATCACAGTGCTCCAGCTTGTCCACGCAAACCTGAGTGGCACACTTGACGAGTTGGACTTCTCTGCCTTTCCTCACATGGAGAAACTCATCATGTTTGGCAATGGTCTACATGGCACAATTCCAGCCGGGATTGGCAACCTGACAAGCTTGGTTGTGTTGGACCTCGGTGAAAACCCGTATTTGAGGGGTCCCATTCCACGCAGCATCGGCCAGCTGAAGCACCTTGCTCTACTGCAACTAACAAATTTGGGCTTGCTGGCACCCTACCTGAAGAGATTGGTAACTTGACGAGCTTGGAGGCGCTCGGTATCAATTCGGTTACTTTGACAGGATCGATCCCACCAACAATTGGGATGCTCACGAAGCTCCGCTCGCTGGGCCTTTGGAACAATAATCTGACAGGGAGCATCCCGCTGGAGATTGGAAACATGACAGAACTGAACACCATATCCCTTCATAGTAACTATTTGGAAGGGCAGCTGCCAGGTGCCATCTCTCATCTGAGAAAACTCAAGTACTTGGATCTGTCAGAAAATCAACTTGGAGGCCACATCTTCCCCGAGCTTGGGAATAGCAGTCTCCTGGGTGGTGTCAACATTGCAGAGAACAACTTCTCTGGGGTGTGCCCGGCATCCATTTGCGTAGGAGGAGCACTGGGATTTCTCTTTGCTGAGTACAATGGATTTACCGGCATTCACCATCAGACCTTTCAAAACTGCACAACCTTGCTGGATGTTGACTTCACAGCAAACAACATTGTTGCAGAGCTAAGGGACTGTATTAGTGAGCATCCAGGACGGCTGGTCTCCATGGCTTTCAGTCAAAACCAGCTGTATGGAACGTTTCTGACAGGACGCGGTGAGTCATTCCTTTGTAACCATACTGATTTAAACTTCCTAGACCTATCAAGCAATGCCTTACATGGAGGTCTTACCAAGTGTTTCTGGGACATGCAAAATTTGCAATTCATAGATCTGTCCAGCAACTCTTTCAGTGGTGTTGTTCCATTCTCGATGACATGTCAAGATAATCTTAGATATTTACTCCTAGCCAGTAACCACTTCACAGGAACTTTTCCTCTAGGTCTTAAGAAATGCAAAACCCTTTTTGCTCTAGATCTTGGAGGCAATAATTTCTCTGGTAGAATACCTTCTTGGGTAAGCATGAGTTTGCCTGAACTCAACTTTCTTCGACTGTCATCAAACATGTTTGACGGCATCATACCCCACGAGGTCTTTCAATTTCAGCAACTCCGGCTATTGGACTTGTCAAAAAACAAGCTCACAGGACCCATTCCAGACGATTTTACAAATTTGATAGGCATGACACAAGACGAAGACATAGACTACCCTCGCCAATATCTTTATCAATTGCGGATTCAAATAACTTGGAAGAATGTGGATTATGTTTACCGTCTGCTGATAGCTTCCGTGGCAGGTATCGACTTATCTGGTAACTCTCTTTCGCAGGAGATCCCAAAAGGGATCACAGCCCTTATTGGCCTCAGGTACCTGAACTTATCAGGAAATCATTTGTCAGATTGTATTCCTGAAGACATTGGCAATATGGTACTGCTAGAATCCTTGGACCTTTCTCGGAACCAACTCTGGGGGGAAATTCCTCAAAGCCTGGCAGCTTTGAAGAGCATCAGCGTGCTGAACTTCTCGAGCAATAGTTTGTCAGGGAGGATACCTACAGGCGATCAGCTACGGACACTCATAGATCCTTCCATATACAGTAATAATCCTGGGCTATGCGGATTTCCATTGGAAGAATGCATAAACTCCTCAACACCGGCGCAAACTGAAAAAAGCCTGGATGAAGATAGAGAGGCATTGTGGTTGTATTGCTTCGTGGCTGCTGGGTTCATCTTCGGGTTCTGGCTCTACTGGGGCATCTTCATGTTTCGCAGCGAGACCTGGAGGTGTGCATTTTACCAGCATGTGGACAACATGCAAGGGAAGGTGACCAAGAAGATGTATAACTTCATGTCGCGCTTCCAGGCCGACGGCTCCGAATGATGAAGTGCGCCGCATGGTGATGAAGTACAGGCTGATTCTGTGATATTTTACTCCTTTTGTTGTAGAAGAACTGCCGTGAGGAAGTTGTGCGTGTGTGTGTATTGGATGCTGCTTTGACATTTATGAGTCTGTTTTAGTTTTTCGCTGCTGAAGCCTACATATTTGTGCCCCAATTCCATGAGAAACGAGGCGAGGAAAGCATCTTTCCGCTCTCTGATAAGGAATCTGTAATAAGTTGGCGCTGGGTGGCTGTCTTGTTTGTCCTCGCCCAAACCTTCGTTTTGTCACATCTAGTCCCGATCAAACAAATTTGTTATCACTCGCTTGAAAAGAAATCTTTGTTCTTTACATCTATGGACCACATTCGACAATCATATATTCTAATTTACCTGATCATTTCCTGCATTGGTATTTCCATTATCTTGCACCGGTCAACGTGTCATAATGTCATTGGACTGGAGAGAAAATCTCGCAATCCTGGACCAAGTAAGAACAGTATTTATAGACGAAAAAAGGCCATTGATACAAGGCGTTAGAGACAATTACTATTCCCCTTGTTCCATAATTAAAATGTTTTTTGAGTCTTACATTATGGGGCGGAGGGAGTATTATAGACACGGATTCGGCTTGCCTGCTTCCATCTGTGCTCCCACTTTATCCTACGGCTGTCTTTTTTCCTTTTTCCTTTCTAATCTAATCATCTCCCCCCTGATTTTTAGGGGGTGGGGCCGGGCCTTATTTTGTTCCAATCAAATCAAGCCACGTAGGTGGGAGCACGGATGGGCACACGCGTGGGGAGCAGGCAAGTCTCGTCCATTAGACACTTGCAACAACAGTGCGGTGGACCCTATCAATTAACACTTTTTAAGAATGCATTTAGTACGAATATGAATTAATACTCCTATGGCTATGCTTAATCGCTATTAATTCGGCATTGATATGGTTCCTGATTTGTCAATTCACTATCACTATAAAAACGCTTGTCATCTCGTTTGTTCCTCGCAACTCAGAGCCAGACAAACCATCAGCAAGGCCCTTCCTCCTATCGACAGTACCACATCTAGCTAAAGATGAAGAATACACATGCGCTGCTCCTGGCCGTTGCCTTCCTCGTGCTGGCATCAGGTATTCCTCTTACGATGATGCGTCGCTTCATCAACCAGACAAACGACCATATGCTTCAGTTAATTCATGTTTTTTGTTTGTTTTTGCTTGTAGAGGCCACGGTGAAGGCGGATGACATTTGTGCAGGGTCAGTCCACAAGACGCCGATACCGTGTGACCTCCCGGGTTGCCTGCACATTTGCCGCGAGAATGCGAATGGGCTAGGGCCGTGCCCTACTTGCAACTGGACTGCTAACTGCAACGCGTATACTGGATTGTGCGAGTGCAATATCTGCATGCCTCCTCCTTCTGCTCCTAGCCAGCAATAAGGCGACTGATAATACGTATATGCTAGCTTTCTGATATAGGATAGTTTGTTCTTTGTAATAAGAACGATGCCATAATGGTATGTCGGGTGTGATCTACTCATTGTAGAATTTGATGTTGCTCCACAGGTTATATGAGATTATATATGAGGTGGGCTATATTATTTTTGCTTTACATTTTAGAATTTCAACATGGTCCCAAACTATTTTAGCCATCTTATTCTTGGATCAGAGGGCCATATGATCTCTTATCTTCCAAGAGGTTAGATTACTAAATAGGGAAATGTTTTTGTTTTTTTGGAAAAGCACCTAATTATACGGAAATAAGTAGTATCTTGCTAAGAACTCTTGCTGTATCGACTATTACATGAAAATAAAATTAAAGCTTCCAGAAAATAGTATGTATTTATTTTGTTTGGATTTTTATTAAGGCAGTCACAATTTGTTTGAATCATCCATACATATTTGTTTACCAAGCAAAGGTTACCAAGAAGATGTACAGCTGCATGTCGCGCTTCCAGGCCAGTGGCTCTATATGATGAAGTGTGTCGCGTGGTGTTGAAGTAATGGCGTGCGCAGATCATTTCTGTAATATTTCCCTTCCTTGGTTAGTTGGTTGTAAAATTATCTGCTAGTACTTTGATGTGCATGGCGTTATTCAAGTTTTGTGGCTCTGAAACCTACTGGTTTCAGATGAACTGTACAATTTCTGCATTTTGGTTGTGTGGTAGCTAAGGTTGTTTGGAGTAAAGTGAATGAGTTCTCTGGAACGGGTTGTCATAATTTTGTGGAGTTCACGTATAAATGTGGCAATGATATATCATTTTTAACTCTCAATAAACGGGTCAACATTAAATAGAGGGCCACTATGAATATGGTGAAGCATAATCTGTCATGTTTTCTGGCTGCATTTTTTCTTTTTAATGTGAGGCGCTTGAAGCTCAGCGACTCTAGTATTCAGTAGGCAATTTGTTTATATTCCCATGTGGCGGCGATGCGCCTGCATGTGTGCGTTTACGTTATACTCCGTGCTTGAAAAATATTCCCTCCGTTTCTAAATGTAAGTCTTTGTAGAGATTCCACTATGAACCACATACGGATGTATATAGATGCATATTAAAAGTAGATTCATTCATTTTCCTCCGTATATAGTTCACCTAGTGGAATCTCTACAAAGACTTTTATTTAGGAACGGAGGGAGTATATTTTTTGAAGAGAGAAAATTCGAGCAGCATTGCTTGCAACAAGTTTCAAAGGGATCTCTTTTCTACAGAAGTAGAGCTCGTAAGGCAAGTGATCAACAAGGCTTTTATCATGGATATCATCATCCTTGGATGTTGGAACATATGCAGGGCTAAGAAATGGAATTATTTTCAATAATGAAGTTCCCACCATAGGAAAGTGGGCAAGGATCTCAAAGAAGATTTCACTGACCGGAGAATTAAGATGAAGCACCCACATCGTTCCAAAGCTTGGAGACAACAATGTTTGTAACTCAGACCTCTGCCTCTCCCTCTTATGTAAATACAATATTAGATATCCTCTGCAATATCCACTTCGGTGCCCGGGCTCAGATGAGCCTGATGAACAGTAGCATGATTAAAATTGGAAATTTTTTCTCAAAAAACACAAAAATAAATTGTAGGCAAGATGTGCATGTGCGTGATGTCTGTGCAAAATTTGGTGAAGTTTGGACATTCCAGGTGCATGCGGCAAAAAGGCAAAATCAGACGTGAACATTGTTGTTTCTAAATGTTCCTCACAGACCCGATTTTTTTTGCCACAAGCTACTCGATTGTCCAAACTTCATGAAATTTTGCACGAACATCACACATTTGAGCATCTTCCATCACAATTGTTTTGGAATTTTTTGAGTTTGTTTTCTATTTGTTTTTACGACTATACTGTTCATCCCTGGGCCCGGGCATCAAAACGCTGCGTCCATATCCTCACTTCTTTCATAAAGAAACCCCAGTAGAACCCTTCCCTACTCTTTTTCAGCCAATAAAATAAAATAAAAATCTCACAAGTCCTTTTTTAGGAGTAGTTTTGGCTAGAGCTCACTTTTTCTAATGGAAAATCATTTTTGAAAACATTTTATGTAAGCTTTTTTAGTGGTAGAATATTTTTTTGAGAAGATTTTATATAAAAAAAATTAGGGGTAGAAGATTTTTTTAGAAGATTTTAATATGGAAAACGTTTAGTTTAAACCGGATGATTTTCTATCTCGGTAAGCCGGCTCGTACGCACGCCACATGCCCCCTCAGTCCATCGCTTTTTCCTCCCCACCTTCTCCCTTCCGGCTCCTTCTCCTCCACTCATCCCCTTCCTCATCTTCTTCCTTCCTTTTTTTCTCCTCCACCTGCTGCTGTAAGGAAGAACCGACGCGGGCTAAATCCACATCAACGCGTGCGTGGTGAAGCTCCCACCTGGACGGGGAGGGACTGGGGGGCGACGACGAAGCATCCACCCTCACGGTTGCATCCGCCGTCACCGTCGCGTGTTGCATCACCCCATTCCCCGTCGTCATCGTGCTGCGTCGCAGCATCCACCCATCGCCGGCGCGTGCTTCGTTGCATCACCCGCGTTGCCGTCATGCTGCGATGGAGCACCGCCGAGCCGGAGGGGGCGCTGCAGTGAAGCTTCACCAGAGGCCATCGGGTGCTGCGATCGAGCTTCGGCGAGGGCAGTCGGTGCTGCAACGGATCTCCGACAAGTGATGGGGCGCTGCAGTGAAGCTCCGCCGGCGGCGCCGTCGGGTGTTGCTATGAAGCTTGTCACGCCGGTACGGGCTGCAGTGAAACATCATCGTCGGTGTCAGGTGCTGCTATGGAGCATCGATGGACCGCCGCCACGCCGACGTCGGTGCTGCAGTGAAGCATCGCCGACGCAGCGGGTGCTGCTATGGAGCGCGGGAGAGTGTGGTGGGGGCGTTGAAACTTCGTCGCTGCTGTGCGGCACTGCCATGGGGCTGCTGCCAGCCATGGACTGCTGCGTATTGTGTTGGCTGATCCTGCGGCCGGGGAGCATGTGATCGGACGGTTCCGGGGGCGATTTATCTTTGTAACAAATCAACCGGATGATTTTTAGCACCCGCCTTTTAATATACTAGTAAATATGCACGTGCAACGCACGTCTATTTGGACTAATAAGTGTGCACGTGCAACACGCGTCTATTTGGATTAACACATTATACTATACTTAATACAAGACAATTTATTCATAAATTTGAAATTTCCCTATAAAGTACACAATCTCTTATTCCCAACTCATACAAATAATTTGAAATATCGTTTCTCCTTAATCAACATGTCTCTTGTATTAAAAGACCACCCACTTTTTCCAATGTATAAAACTCAAAATTATTTAGAAGATTCATCATGATTCTCCATATGCACACATTTATGCAAGTATAATCACACATGAAAATGTCACTTAGGACAAGCTAAGGAACCGTTTCAGTGCCAACAAACTCCAGTCAAGAATTATTGTTACAATTGAGTGTCAACCACACAATAGTAGGAAGAGACCTCTATGGTTTGTTGAAAAGAGGAAGCCATTGTCACATAGAGAAGTGTAGAGATGTCTTGACTCCATAGAATCAGCTGTGAAACAAGACAAAAAAATGCTAGTTGGACCATCCGATTCTACTATTTCACCACAAGTGTTGTAATGCCTGGAAGCAAGAAAAGTGACTTACTTTATTATGAAAATAGAACATGTCAACCAAATAAAAATTACATTGATAAATTGCGTAATTATACTTGTTAATC
Source organism: Triticum aestivum (assembly GCF_018294505.1). NCBI lineage: Eukaryota > Viridiplantae > Streptophyta > Magnoliopsida > Poales > Poaceae > Triticum > Triticum aestivum. Next base: position 705,274,254 of record NC_057801.1, read on the forward strand.
AGTGGACAAAAGCATTAATATGACAACTTGGAACAGTTACTTGAGTACTACACATTTCTTTAAGGGCTCAACATTCTAAAATTTTGACAATATAACAAATATCCTCTAAGTTCGTAGTAATAATGATACGTAAGCTACCACTTGTAAGAATAACAGTGGCAAAAAAGGGCCAACAAATGCCGGTTTAGAAAGAAAAAACTGCAGATATGCTTCCAATTTTAGCAACTCTAGTGGATAAAACATACCTTACCTCCCAAGTCAGCAAAATAGTCAAATGAAAAAATATACTTCTTATAAGTAGTAGAGATGAAGTCATAAGGATCATGATTCAAGATATTCGGAGAAACATGGTTGGTCTCTCTGTATGATGCGAAGTTGTTGCAGTCAGTAGAAGAGTGACCTGCCCTCCAGGCAGAAGACGAAGGCGGCGACGGCACGTGTGCGTGTTCGGAGGAAGCCGCAGCTCCTCTTCGCATGTCTCCCATTGTGGCTCGCGTGGGTGGTGGGCTGGTGACGACAGGCGACTCGCGATCGCGATTCCCTGATAGGAGACGATAGGATGCGCTCGCGATTAGTTTCCTAATAATTAGATGTGTTCGTGATTAGTTATCTAATAGGATGCGTCCGTGATTAGTTTCCTAATAATTAGATGTGTTCGTGATTAATTTCCTAATAGGATGCGCTCGTGATTATTTTCCTAATAATAGGATGCACCCGTGATTAGTTTCCTAATAATAGGATGCGTTTGTGATTAGTTTCCTAATAATTAGATGCGTCTGTGATTAGTTTCTTAATATGATGTGTCCGTGATTATAGTTTCCTAATTGACCAGGCGTGGACTTCATATTTTCCTTCACGATGGAGTACGGTCAGTCAATGTAAATTGCTAAGTGCACACAGAGAACATATTAGGTTAAAGCTAGCCGTTAGATTAAGTTTAGTGGGACTAATCATGCGGTGGTAATGTATCCATGTACGTTTTGTGAGGTGCACTTAAAAAAGATTATGTTTGCTCTTTTATAAGTAGTATAGATGACTAGCTAAGTGTCCGTGCGTTGCCACAGACTAACAAATATATATATATATACAAAGAGAAAATTCATGTGATATGAGAGTTAAAGGCCATTTTTATGGGATGATATCTCATGGTCATGATCTAGTAGGTACATACATCTCGTCATTGTCTTTCTTCCACACTCCATGTCTGAGCTACCACGCGACACTCGACTTCCTTCTCCCACCATGCATGCTTTTATCTCCTATTTCTCCTACCTCTACCTTGCACGACAGTACTAAGTTTCTTGTCCAACTATCATAATCTTCTCCGGTAGGGCACCCCCTTAGATTATTACTGACTTGTACATGTTGCAAATAAGATCAACGAAAATGGATACTAAATTTCTGATGAGAAATGAGAATTCAGGGCAATATCTTCCCAAGAAAATAATAATTCCAAGACAATCTTTTTATACCTTCTGTCAATATTGGGACACACATTCCACGCAATAAGCATGCAATGATGTTGATACTTGATTAATTGTCAATATATGTCTATAGTAAAGATAACTTTACTCAAAACATGTTTTTCTAAGAAGGAAGGATAATTCATATTAGAAAAAAAAATAAAGGTTTGGGTTCATCCCACCAATGTTTCTCTTGTGCAACTCATCTCCGCACCTGCTCACGAGATTAGCGTGTCTCGAGCACACCACTCCCACACACCCTCACAAGAGCGGCACAACCAATATCTGAGTGCCACTGACACACATGCATGGAGCGCTCACTCCAAGCCTGACTATACACATTCCCACAGTAGCCGAATTCAAACAGAATCAACGGGGCATCATCCACTGCTTTCTCAGGGTCCTATTCATCATGAAATCATAGACCAAGATATTCCTCCCATCCATTTTTTAGGGAAAGGATTTTTCTCGATGTTCCTCTCATCTTCATGGTAGTAATAACCTAAAAACGCCACCAGTCAACTCCGAAGAACATGCAACATTGTGAGAGTCAAAGTCATGGTCAGTCAACTCCGTCAAGAATTTCAAATTATGTGCTATCCAATACGTACTTGTTGCCGATGGAACGACCACATGGATAGCTCCTACAATCTTCATGCAGGTTGCACAAAATTACGCCATAGGAGGTTTCAAACCTTCAATGGGCCACCCTTGGCCATCCAGCCGGTGGTTTTCCATCCTTCCTTACGCCTGACGTCTTGTGGAACCAGGCGCATCCCAGATCCACCGCCTTCCATTCAGGTCGCCACACAGAGGGGAAAAATAGAGTAGGCGGTGGCGCGGAGGAGGAGGCGGTGGTTTTCTATGTCACTGGTGTTTGTGTAGTTGTGCGTTGGAACTTCACAACATGGGGAGGACGAGGAAATGGGAGAGCAGATTGTCGATGGTGGCATGGGAAAAAGAACGCGGTCTGGGGAGGGGGTCAGTGGCTAGAACTTTGGAAAGGAAGGAAACCTGATTGTGTTTCCCTTTATTTTGTATATGGAAGTTATCGTATGGTTCATGTATGGCAACAAGTCCTATAAAAGAGAACCAAGGATTGATTGATGATTGTGTTTTATTTCATATGGAAACCGATCTGTCGGGGCTACATGTAAGTGCATTGTGACTAAGGAAGGATCAATAGATTGAATTAGATTAGAAAAAAACCAGCAGGAGGGTGGAGTTATTAATTAAGAAAAAAGTCAGTAGTGGGAGGTGGGATGAAATAAAACCGGACGAAAAAAAGTCAGTAGTGGGAGGTGGTAGTCTCCGCCGGCCAATTTTCGTCCCACCTCCACTGGTTTTTTTTCGTCCTAAAAAAATCTATGAAATTTCGTAGGTTAACCAGGGACAACTCCCACCTCCCAGGTTTTTTTCCGTCTCACCTTCCATGATATTTTTTTGTACCTCGCCCCACCTCACACTGAGCCGCCAAGAACCGCAAAAACCGCCTACCTTAGCCAAATCAACAAATCTCTCTCATTAATGCAATTTTCTTTAGGAAACAAATAATAGATTCTTTCCTACCTTAGCCAAGTCAACAGATCTCTTTCATTAATGCAATTTCCTTTAGCAAACAAATAATAGATTCTTTCCTACCTTAGCCAAATCAACGAATCTCTCCCATTAATGCAATTTGCTTTAGGAAATAAATAATAGATTCTTTCCTACCTTAGCCAAATCAACGGATCTCTCTCATTAATGCAATTTTCTTTAGGAAATGAATAATAGATTCTTTCCTACCTTAGCCAAATCAACGGATCTCTTTCTTTAATGCAATTTGCTTTAGCAAACAAATAATAGATTCTTTCCTACCTTAGCCAAGTCAACGAATCTCTCCCATTAATGCAATTTTCTTTAGGA